>NW_028258339.1:3670401-3823334 GCF_053883595.1 Heterocephalus glaber | reverse complement strand
GGACCCAGGAGAGTGGCCCCAAGTTCCTCCACATACACATGTGCACAGGGACTGAGTGGGGCAGGGAGGACCACGTCAGTGTCCAGACATGTGGCTCTGGCCTGTGGTCCAGTTGGCAAACATAAAGCCCAGACTGATGGCCATGAAGAGGACCCCCAGGATGCCAAAACACAGGGCCTGTGGGCAAGAGGGAGGGAAGGTGTGGTTGACTGGGACTCCCCACCCAAGCTCCTGTGAGAAGGCTCCATTCCTGACCCTCCTCTATGCTTCCTCTTATTCTTTCTTTCTCTTTCTATTTTTATTTTGTTTTGCTTTCTGGAGACAGGGTCTCAATCACTATGTAGCCCAGTTTGGCCTCCAACTGATGATCCTCCTGGCTCAGCCTCTGGAGTGCTGGGATTACAACCATGCATCACCACACCAGGTGCTTTCTCCTTCCTTAAAGCAGCCCCTTCCTGTGAGTCCTCGCTAAGCTCTGCACCTTCCAAAGACAATCACCTCCCTTCTTCCGCACCAGCACCATCCGCCCTCTTCCTAGAGGCTCCCTCCTCAGGCCCCTCAGAAGTACCACTTTTGCTCTCTCCAGCCCCCCAGGGAATCCTGCCTCTTCCCCATCCTCCCTGGGGAGCTCACCTGGATCTTGGGCCAGGAGCAAAGGGGCACCACCTCAGAGGGGATGATGCGGAGGTAGAAGATGCTGGGGAGGATGAAGATGAGGCTGGGGGCAGAGGTGGACCCTGGAAGACAAGGAAGGACAGGAGTCAACCGAAGTTTGGGTGTGAGGCCCTTAGGTAGAGCAGGGGTCAGAACTGCAGATACTGACCAATAACCGCAAAGATATCCCGGATGGTTGGCACACAGATGACAAGGACATTGACCAACGCCAGCAGGATTAGGGCTATGACCACATGCCGTGGCCAGCTGAAGGCCTTGCTTGGGAAGAGCAGCTGCTGCAGGGCCCGGCGGATCTGTGGCCAGAAAAGGACAGGACGGTGTCAGAATTCAAATGCTGTCCCTCATCCATGTGACTGTGTCTTTCACCCCAGCCTCTGTCTGAAATTCCTGATTTCCCCTCCCACTATCTATGGCTCCACCGTCTGACAATCCATGTCAATTCCATCTCCTGGGATCATCTATCTGTGTTCCCCCCATTCTCTAAAATCCTTGCATCCTCTCTCTGCCCAACTCTGTCTCCACCTCTGCACCTGACCATCACCTGTCTTTCCCCCTTGCCTGAAATACCTGCCTCTCCCTCCATCTGTCTACCTCTGCCTCTCTTCTATGATAAATCATTCCCACCTCCCCAGCTGGGAGCCTTGTCCTTTCTTTATCTGACCACTTCTTTTTTTTTTTTTTTTTTTTGGTACCGGGGATCGAACTCAAGCCCTCACGCTTGCACAGCAAGCGGCGAAACCACTGAGCTAAATCCCCGGCAATCTGACCACTTCTGCTTCTAGACTTCTATCCCTCTTCTTTCTTCATTCTGACTGACCATCTGTCTATGCTTCTCCCCTGACTGGCCACTCCAGCCTCTCTCTTCTTCCTAGCCACCCATCTGTGCCTCTCCCTCCAACTGACTCCTCTGGCCCCCTTTCTCTTTGATCAGCTAGCTTTGCCTTCCCTGCCCGTCTGACAACTCTGCCTGTCCTCTCTGTCCATCCCTGCCTTCCCCATCTGTCCATCTGCTCCTCTATCCATGCTCCATCCCAGTGCCCACACCCATGCCCTGTCTCTCTCCTGCCCCATCACTCTGCTCCCAGGGCCCCCTTTGCCCCTACGCACAGGGAACAGCACGACGGGCACAGTGAGGGTCACTGCAAGTAGCACCGCCAGGCGCACGCAGAGGATGAGCAGGTCCTTCCGGCTGTACATGTGCAGCATCTCCGCCTTCACGCTGCCTGAGCCATGCCACAGGGGACGCAGAATGTAGGAGGTGACAGGAACACCAGGACCAGTGCCTCAGAAACCCACACCCACATCCACAGTGACAAAATCTATGCATGTGAGGGGCCCTCCTTTTGCAAACAGATGGATTCAAGATGATGGGGGAAGAGAGAGCCCAGAGGCTCCTGCCACAGCTTCGACCCATCCCGACCCTACAGCCCCTAGGCACACTCACTGTAGAAGGTGAGGTATCCAAAGGTCGCTGTGAGCCCGTACATGCAGAACATGGCCCCAATGGACACGTTAGCCACAGCCTGCATCCTCCGCTGGGAAGGCCTGAGGGGTACAGGCCATGGGACTATCATGCCCGGACCCCTGGACTTGGCCCAGTCCCCTCAAAACCAGACCCACCCTCCAGGGTCCCATCCTCCCACACTAACATTCAGCTGGGGCACACTAGTGTCCTGTCTCTGGCTGTCCTGTGTAACTGGCCAAGCTGCCCCTCTTTGTCCATCCATGTCTTACCCTACATGAGCATCTCTACCTCTACCTTCCATCTGACCATCCATGCTGTCTCTCCATGTGATCCCCCACACTTCCTTCCATCGCATTAGCCCTGCCTGCCCCTTTGTCCATCGTCCGTCCCTGTGTCCCTAATTCCATCCATGTAGACCACCACCCCTCCCATGCTCAACTGATCCCTGCTTCCCAACTCCATCCATTCACATTTGTTCTGGAATTTCAAATAGCAGACATCCCAGGTCCCAGTCCATAAACAGCCACCGCCCTGAGTCCTCCAAACCTGTCCCTTGATACAGCCTACCCTCCTCAAGCTACAGTCCCAAGGCTGATGTGGGGATGGTCAGACGTTATGACTCTGACCCCTCCCCTAGCTGGCCCATCATACTTGCCCATCCACTCACCGGCTCAACTCTGTGTAGATGGGCAGCACCTCAGGGTGGCAGACAAAGGCAAAGGCCATAATGGGCACTGTGTAGGCCATCTGGGGGAATGGTCCAAGCACATGTGATCAGAGCCCACAGGGGCCTTGGAGGTCCCCTTCCTTCATCCCCTGGTCCCACCGCTGGCCTCTACATGGCAGCCCCTGAGGTCTATCAAGGGCCCGACCCTGAGCAGTTTAGAGTGTGAACAGGAACAGGGGTCTCCGTGTAATGCCAGCTCCTACACACCTACACACTTACCTGCGAGTCAACTGTGAACATTTGGGCCTCACAAGTGTTGTTGAGCCCCAAGCTGGGGAGGCCCAGGGACGTACTCTCTATTGCTGTCTCATTGCAGTTTAGACCACAGCAAATCTGGAACTTCTTATATATAACCTGGAAGTGGGGCAGCAGGGAGGCAAGGTCACCAGGGAGGCTATATCCCAGTGCTCCAACTGGCCCCTCTTCTCTGACTTACCGAAATGAGGAAAAACAGCATGCAGGTCAGAGAAAGGCTGCTGGTATACCCCAGATAGCCTACAGGGGGCAATACACAAAACCCAAGAAATCAAGGACCCCTTATAGCAAACCCTAAGCCCCTAGTCTGGCCTTCAAGACCTCCTCACTTCAGTTACCTTTACATAAGTTTATACTTCCACCTAGACCAGCCTCCCTTCTTTAATGAACTTCTACAAATCTGTGAAAACCCACATCAAACAAGCTCCCCCCTGGTGTTCCACAGCCCTTGAAATCCGAGATTTTCTCCCTCCAGTTCCCCCCTCTGTAACCCCACTACCCAGTGACCAACCAGAGCACAGCTTACCCAAGTGTTTCATGAGAGCCAGGGGCAGGATGATTAACACACTGACAATTATGATCAGGTAGTTTCCTTTCAAGAACCAGTCCCTAGGGAGACAAGAAGACACAACGACTAGCTGCTGGCCAAAGAAAACCATGAGGCTGACACACATAGAAGCCAGCCAGCCAGATTTCTGCTCCCCATGGCGGGGAGGGGGAAGACACCTCAGGCTGTAAAGTTATTCGAGTCATTGCAGTGACAAATGGCACAACAGAATTGACAGAAACAGACTGATTTATGAGACCACTGGAGTCCACCTAAAAACACAAGCACAGCCAGACAAAACTCGCCATCAGATTTGCAAGCAGACATACAATCAGGTGGCAAATACCCCACATCAGTCAGATCAGATGTGAAAATTGCCAAACACAAAGACAGTGAGTGATGATCCTGGTATGCATGCCATGTAGAACGACAGTCTGATGGCAGACACACCACAATGCAGTCAGCCAGAACATCAGAAACACACATGCTTACTTTTTTGAACAGCTCAATTTCTGTTGGATGCCTGAAAGTGGCTGAGCTGATTTGGCCACACAGCCAAAGAAAGACTGACACAGAAACAGAGTCAGCCAGCTGGCCTCACTGTTGGAACCAAGCTCAAGGAAAAAAGGGCATTACAGTGGCACATGCCTGTAATCTCAGCACTGGGGAAGCTGAGGCAGGAGGTCATGAGTTCAAGGCCATCCTGGGGTTACATAGCAAGTTTCAGGGACTTTCAAGCCTGGACTACATAGTGACACCCTGCCTCAGAAAAAGAAAGAAACAAGGGCTGGGGATGTAACTTAGTGGTGCTGAGCCTGCCTGGCAAATGCAAGGTCTGAGTTTGATCCCTGGTGCTGAAAAAAATAAGGGAGCTCCACAGACATTGGAGGGAGGTGCCCAAGTAAGACACAGTTAATGCAGAATTGGCTGGATAGATGTTTCTTCACTTTTTTTCAGTACCGGGGGTTGAACCCAAGGCCTTTGCACTGAGCTACATCCTCAGCCCTTTTTTTATTTTCTATTTTGAGACAGACTTGTTAAGTCTTGTGTTAGACTTGTTAAGACTTTTTAAGTCTTTTGTTAAGACTTGTGATCCTCCTGCCTCAACCTCACAGTGCTGGAATTACAGGAGTTCTCCACCACGCCTTACTCATTCAAAAGAACTTTATTTAATGCCTAGTATGTTACAGGCACTCACATGTTCTCTACCTCATACACTGTTAATACAGAAATAAACCAACAAAGTGCCATTGGCCATAAATACATGGGAGTTAATTATAATACACAGAACTGGGGCCCAGGTGTAGCCCAGTGGCAGAGCACTTGCCCAGTGCACAGCATGGCACACACAAAAGAAATTAGATGTACCTAGTCATACTTGATGTTCTCAGAATCAAATCAACCAGCTAACAGAATACACACAGATAATAAAAAGCAAAGCCAGTCATGGTGGCACACCCCTGTAATCCTCGTACTCTGGGAAGCTGAGGCAGGAGGATTAACAGTGTGAGCTCAGGCTGGGCAACTTAGTAACTTACAAGAGCTTGTCTTAAATTTTTTTTTTAAGTTTTAAAAGGGCTTGGGATGTAGCTCAATGCAAAGGCCCTGGATTCCATCCCCAGTGCCACTAAATATAAACAAACAAATAAATGCAAGCAAGTTCTCAATTTAACCTAACAGACACACAGACCAACTACCCCAGAGTCGACTGACAAAACCAGACAAGCACACATACCAAACAAAGTCAGTATCAGGGTCAGAGCTGTGAGTCAAAAACATGTATAGGGGAGGAGCCTGGCCATATAGTTCAGTGGTAAAGCACTTGCCTGGCCCAACAGAGGCCCTGGGTTCTTTGATTCCTAGCATTACAAAAAAAAAAAAAAAAATCCCACACAGCTGGATGTGGTGGCATACACCTGTAATCCCAGCTGCTTGGGAGGCTAAAGCAGACAGATCACAAGTTTAAGGACAGACTGGGTAACTTAGGGAGACTGTCTCAAAAAATAATGCCCAGAGTCTCACTGTACACAAATAACCAGACAGATTCTGCCACCAGGATGGGTCCAGAATTAAACAGTCAGAACAACCAAACACACATGGTTGTAACCACAATACAGAGGACATATACAGGCATAATTGGAGATCACATGTACACAGCCAGAGAAAATATGCAAGAACAAATAGCCACCAAGAAAAACCAAGATGGAGTTGAATGGATGTAGAGAAAGTCACAGACACAGCTGGCACGGCAGTATGGCATGTGTACCCCCCAGTGGAGTCAGAGATTGGACATTTGGAGCTAAACAGAATGTAGCAGCCTGATAGACCCAGAATCTGACTCACCAAATCAGCTGGACAGGGAAAGTCAGAGTAGCCAAGTGTCAGACACATATGGTTGCAATCACAGTATACAGGACACAGCTGTTGCCAATCAAACGTCCAGCCAAAGAGAATCAGCCAGTATCACAGTCCCTGAATCAATCCCAGAGTCCACGTCTACTGGCTGTGCGCAGTCACACTCACATAGTCAGTATCAGTGCACAGTGGACATAGAGGCAGCTGCCAGCCGGAACAATCGCAAAATCAGCATGGGGTCTACTAGGCACCTCGAATTGGCAATGATCAGATATATTGTTGGCATCACAATATACACGTATCAGTCTGACTCAAATTGCCCACCCAACAGGCTCAAAGTAGAACACTTGGGCAGCACGTAGACATACAGCTGGAGATGACAGTGGCCCTCAAAGGCAGAGTCAAGGGCCTACAAGCCAGCCAGGGGTGTCATTCACTCACCCCTCGGGTTCTTTGTTCAGGAAGGTGCCGATAACCAGGGGGAGTTCGGATTTGATGATGAACAGGTAACTGGACATGGCTGGTGCAGGTGGGGGAAAATGTAAGCAGAAGGATTCCTCTCGGCCTCCTTCCCTGTCTACCCTAGCCCAGCCTCGGGAAGCCCACCTCATCCCACCCTTCCCCCCAGATGACCCCACCTCCCAGAATCCTCACCCCCAACATTGTGCAGACAGATGACGGTGGCCACCACTACCTTCCCCACGGGCCCAAATGCCCTCTGTCCCAGCTGCTCATAGGCTCGGATGCCTGGGGATGGGCAGAAAGGAATGAGGTATGGGATCAGGCTGGGCAGGGAGGGAGGGGCCAGAGGAACTAGAAGCTGGGGCTTGAGGGGATTGGCTCTGACTGACGGAGGCTGGAGGTGAGGGCTAAGCAGTCAGGGTTGAATTGGGGGGTCAAGTCTGGGAGATAGCAATAGAGGTCAGGAAGAGGTTAGGGACTGGAAGTGGGGTGTGGGGGTCTTGTGACCACAGTGGGAGGGAGAGAAGCCTCGGATGTGGGGGTCTTGGGGCTGCGGGACTGGCTTCCAGAGTAAGGGGAGCTGGGGACTGGAGGGTGAGGTGAAAGGGGAGTGCAGCGGTCTCAGATGGGGAGGACCTGAGTAACAGTGTCTGATGGCCAGACTAAAGGGTTGGGACCTAAGGTCTGGGAGCCCAGATAAAGTCTGAGGCCAAGGTTGAGTGTGGAATCTGGAGTTCAGGGGGTTGAGTGTGAGGTTTCTGGTGCTGGGTCTGGAATCTGGTGTCTAGGTGGTTATATACAGAGTCTGAGGTTTGAGTTGAGATCTGGGGCCTAAGTTCAGGAATTGGGACCGGGATTGGGGTCTACGGGAGAAAACAGGTATCTGAGCTCTGGGTCTCACCTACAATACCGGCACAGGTCAGCAGGAGGTGGATGGAGTATGAAGACAGCAATGCAATGCACAGCAGCAGGGCCCTGTGGCAGAAGGTGCAGCTCAGCCTTGGCCCCAGCCCTCCCCCTCGCCTCGCCCCCCCCCCGGGGCTACCTATAGACTCACAGGAAGAAGAGGACTCCTGTATGGGCCATGGCATAGGCCAGCCCCAGGATGCCACTGCCCATGATGGCATTGCTAAGGTTGAACACCGACATTCCAAACGATGTCTTCCCCTCAAACTGCGGGCAAGGGAAGGGGGGAAGCAGGTAAGACTAGTGCTGGAGCCAGGGAAAGACTAGGTGAGGGTTAGGGCAACTAGGGTGGGGAGTAGCCCGAGAAGGTCTATGGGAGGAGGGAGGAAGCTGGATGGGAAAAAGAGTTGAAGATGGGAAGAAAGTAGGAAAGGGAGAGCTGGGAAGAGGAAAACCAGGAGAAACTGCCGAGAGCAGCTGGAAGTGGAGAGGAGCAGGAAGGGAGAGTAAATGGGGATGCTGATCAACTGCAGGCCATTAGAGGAGAGAGAGTGGCTGGGGCACAAAGCAGGAATGGAGGGGAGCTGGAGAAGAGTAGGCTGGGGAACAGTTAGGGGAAGGAGACAGGCAGAGGGACGGCTAGAGAGGAGTATCTAGGAGGAGAGAGCAGTAGGGAGATTAGAGAAGGTGCGACCCTGCACAGATGCTGCGAACTCACATCCATGAACTGGACTGGCTTCCTCCCAAGAGCAGGACCACGGCTGGGCAGGAAGCCCTCGCATTCCTGCCTGTAACTAGACAGGGCAAGGATATAGAAGCTGATGAGAAGTGACCCTCCCCTCCCCCCACTCTCCCTCTTTGCAACCCCCCAACTCACCCCTCAGCACCCACAGGGAGCGCTCCGTTCATTTTTGGATCTTGCATTTCCATCCTGTGGGCAGAGAAATGGGGTAGGAGCGTCAGAGATGGGAGGTGGGCTACAAAGTGAAGAGAACCAGATGAAAAGAGATCACATGCACATAGATAAAAAAGCAGAAAACAAACAGGCACGTTGAACAGGAACAGAGAGGAATTCGAGAGGCAAGGGGACAAATAGAAGGAGAGAGACAAGTGTGAAAGAAAGAAATAGGAGAGACGAGGCTCAGAGGAGAAATGCCAGGAGTAGCTCAGAGAGACACGGAGGGAAAAAAAAAAGGCAGCAAGAGACAAATAGAGGGAGGGAGAGACAGCAAGATACAGGGGAGACCAACCCCACAGCAGATGAGATGGCCATTCAGAGCGGGGATTGCTTCTCCCAGACCCCAGACTCACTCTGTCTCTCTCTCTCCAAGTGTCTGTCGGTCTCTTTCCTTTCCCTTCCCCCGCACCCCTCCCCTTCCCTCCACCCTTACGGTGTGGCCAGCCGGCTCACTCCTAACAGGGACACGTGTCGCCCGCTGCCCCACCCTTCCTACTAACCCCCACTTCTGCTAGTCCCTGCCTGGGCCCAGTAGCCCAGAGCTGCTGCAACCTGTTGGAGGGGCTGGGCAGGAGGAGCTCCTCGACCCCAGCCCCAGATGCTGCAAGCTGCTTTCTGAATATCTTCACTGGAAGCTGAAGATAACCCAACACCCCTCTTCCAGGGACAGAAATGACCAGGGAGGCTGAGGGTGTTACTAGGTGAGACAGCACTTGCCTAGTATGCATGAGGTCCTGGGTTTGGTTCCTAGCACCACCAAAAAAAAAAAAAAAATTACCCAGGGACTTCCCATTTAATGCGCCTTCTAAGGCCTAGAGGTATTTTCTAGGACCCCCACCAAGTTTTAAACATTCTTCTAGCCCGGCATGGTGGCCCACGCCAGTAATCCCAGCACTTAGGGGACTGAGGCAGGAAGATCAAGAGTTTGAGGCCAGCTGAGCTACATAGCAAGAAGCTGTCTGAAAAAAAAAACCCAAACCAAACCAAACAAACAAAAACTCCTCTTTAGCAGAGCTACATTTGGAGGTACTTCCAATCTTGAGACCCTTCCTGCCCTGTGGTGTTTCAGGAACCTGATGGAGCATAAGCTAGGCTTTTCGCTCCAGAAGAGGAGCTGTCTCTGTGTGCAGGTGCTCCCTCCCAGGGCCCAACATGGTTCCTCCATGGAGGTGTCTGTGAGGTCCCCATCTCAACCAGGACCCTCTGTCTGCTGGATGGAGATACTAGAAAAAACCTCCAGCCCACGCCTCACTTCCTGGAAACGAGGTATCCGAGAACCCGCCATTCAAGGTCCCCATCAGATCTAAAACTGGCACCAGGAAACCCCTCCTCAAGTCGTAAATCTCCTTTCTGGCATGAGGAGGAGTCACAAGCCTCCTCCCTCCCTAGCTATGAGCTCCTTCTGGGAACCTCTCACCACTGCTGAATCCACTTCCTGGGTCCAAGGTACTGAAAGGACATCCTTGCTCAATTCCTCACTAACATTACAAAAGTCTCCAGGGAGACTCCTGAACCCCTTTCTGAGACCCCCCACACACACACTCGTACCTCGTGTCTCCAGGCCCACTATTCCCACGGCTCATGAACCCTCCTCACCTCCTTGTTCCTCTCAGCTTCTGAAGCGGCAGCAACCAGACTGGGCCTCAGGGACCCAACCTGTTCAGTTCCCGCCATAGCTCCCGCCCTGCCTTTCAGCCAATCAGCTCCACCAGCGCCTGTTCTAAGGTTGCTACCGCTTGTTCCTTGGCTAATCAGTGTGGCCTGCAGATAGTTTTCTTTTCTAAGAATAAGGGCTAATTTTAATTGAGTTTCCCTTCTTCTGGCTTAGGCGAAGAAGTGGGGGGAGGCTTGCCCACATCTAGAGCCACACTGAGGGAGACAGAAGTTAGCGTTTGTCTTGGTGGTGGGGAGATGGGCTGAAAGATTGGAAGGAGTAGATTCACATCTAGAGAGAGGGACTGGGCAAAAAAGGGAACAGACTTAAGAGATCAGACAGCAGATAAGGAACAGAGAAGGAGGAGACAAAAAAGAAACATTCACAAATAGGAAATATAGCACAGGGTTTGAAAGCTCACTGAAGGGACAGAACGACAGATGGGCTGGGAGGAGAGGATGAGATGGCAGTAATAGGGAGAAGGTGCCAGAGAGACAGAGGGACAGATACATGCAGGCACATGAAGGAAGGCACCAGGCAATGGGGCCAGTAATAGATTAGAGACACAGGTTGGCAGATAGACAGGTGCATACAGCCGGGCCCATCACCAAACAGGTCTGGGCCAGACACAGCCCAAAGACAGAGACATAGGGCGTGATTAAGACAGGTATCTAGAAGAACAGAAGTCAGCAGGCTACGTCAGATTTGGACAGAGAACCAGACAGGTGGATGGACAGGCCTGTGGACAGCAGTAGGACAGGTTCAGGGTTAGATACAGCCAGGTCATTCGGGGCAGACCTGGGAGAGGGCCCCAGAACTCAGCGACCCCAGAGGGAGGCAGGGAGGGTGGGAGAATGGACACACTATGTCTGAAAACTAGGTGTGTCCCAGAGTTCTGAACCCCAACCAGGCAAGGTGTGAGGCCTCCCTACACGATAACAGAGGAGCCCCACTCCCTATCTTACTGTCAGTCTTCTTGGGGGGGGGGGGAGTTGTGACAGGGCCTCACTATGCAATTCAGGCTGGCCTTGAACTCTCTATATAGCCCAGGCTGGCCTCAAACTCATGATGATCCTCCTGCCTCTGCCTCCTGAGTGCTGGGATTATAGGTTTTTGCCACCACACACAGCTCACTGTCTTATATGGAGGTCTGTCTATTCATTCCCATCCATGCACATGACAGGCACATCAATCCCAGGCAAGACATGTATCCTCTACAGGGAGTCAAGCAGGATGAACCTAGGGTCGGGCATAACTGGACTGGGCTGCTTGCAGCCCAGATGAATAATCGGTCCCTGGTCTGCCTGCCCACCCCCCACTGGGAGCACAGAATTCCCGGAAAGGCCAAGAGCTGGCTGGGCCTTCAAAGAGAGGCTAGATACCCCCGCCCCACCTGCAGCTGGAGGAGGACAAGGGACCGAGTGTTTACTTCCCCACAGCAGGAGAGACTCCTGCACACCTAGGGACCACAACTTTACAACAGCCCCATAGAGGCACTCAAAGGTGGGGGGCGGGGGGGCAGAGCCACCGTCAGCCATAGAGGTGCAAACAAGTGTGGCCAAATGTGCATGTGGACTCATAGCCACCCACAGAGAGTCCAGGCTGACAGACACGAACACACATGGACTCCCAACTGCACGAGGTGAACTGGCACTCCAGGGATAGTCACACACTCACAGCCACACAGCGGGATGAAAGTCTCGCAGGTCTCATCACCCACACACTCAGACAGCACAGACTGACAACGGACGGCCCCATAGAGCTTCACAGACACCATGCCTCTGGACTCAGAACTACACCACAGAGCCAACTGGCAAGTCACATGGAGAGGGCACAGATGAGCACATAGAGAGCACAACTTCATACACAGCCCCATGTCTCTCCCGTTTACACCATTCCATGTTCAATGGCCCGGGAGGCCAACTTCCAGATTCAAGCCCTAAAATGACATCTCTGTGCATGTGAATTCATGTGTGCACTTGTGGTCGCACATAACCACATGCATCTCTGGTGAGAGACAGACAGACATGATTGTACAAACAGAGAAGCCCAGTCACACACATGCCAAGTGCATTCAAGCAGATAGCTGTACACAGCCGAGTACAAACACAGTGACACACAAATAGAGTCCAAGAAGAAATGCCCAGGAAAAGCCAGGCGTGGTGGTGCGTGCCTGTAATCCTAGCACTCCTGGAGGCAGGAGGATTGAAAATTCATACTCAGACTGGGCAATTTAGTGACCTGGTGAGACTCTGTCTCAAAAAAGAAAGAAAAAAGAAACACTCAAGAAAAAAAAAAGCAAAAAAGAAACACTCAAGAAAAGCTTACAAAGGCACATAAACAAAAGGCTGGGCATGGTGGCACACATCTGTAATGCCAGCACTCTGGAGGCTGAGGCAGGTGGATCACTGCAAGTTCGAAGCCAGCCTGGGCTACGTAGTGAGTTCAAAGCTAGACTGAACTACATAGTGAGACTTTGTCTCCAAAAAAAGGGGATATAAATAAGAAATGGGGGAATGGAGAGTACATTTACTATAATGGTAAAGAGGAAATCCAGAAAATACACCTAAATCTCCAAGAGGGAGAAACAAAGGGCTCAGATAGGACACATGCAATGGCTCCCAAAGAAACACCTGTAGGGCACACCCCGCCAGCCACTCACTCATTGAGGAGAGCTACAAACCCCCGTAGTGGCAGGCACACAGAGAAGAAACACACACACGTAGCTGCCCAGCGCCCTCCAGCCCCTATCTCCTCCCTCCTCAGGGTCTATCCCAGCCTACTCTGATTTTTCTCCCCTCCAATACCCCTCCCCCAGCCAAAGCCATTACACACCAGGAAGGCCAGGAAAAGATACACCTGTTACCAGAGTCCTTGGCCTTAGTGACTAAGAGGAGGAGGGTAAGCTAGGCAAGTGTACATATTTCAAGAAAAGTCTAAAGTGTCCTGTCCAAAGAATTAGTGTACCTTGGACAAAACACAGACACCCCACCCATCCACCTACCATTGCCCACCCACAGCCTTGTGCTCTGATCATTTCCCTCTCCACCCTAGCCCTTCCCCAGCTCTCCAGAATTACCCAGAACAGAGGTATCAGACACACAGCAGGTGCTCAACAAATGCCATTTATGGAGTGTCATTATTTTATTTCTGTCAAAGGAACTCTTGGAGAGGGAGGGGATGTACATTCACCATGCTCTGCATGTGCTGGGGCTCTGTGGAATTTCATGAAATGTGGATACCAGGTACTCAACATATGCTGGTGGAGCAAAACAGAGGGAAGTGGGATCTGGCTGTGTTGGACAACCTGCTTAAGAAGGAACAGTTGTTTTCTAGTTTGTTTTTTGGGTTTTGTTTTGTTTTTTTTCAGTGCTGGGGATCAAACCCTGGGCCTTTTACATGCTAGGCAAGCACTCTACCACAGAGCACAGAGATACACCCCCAACCCTTCAAAACTTTTTTTTTAATTTTTGAGACAAGTTCTCCCTAAATTGCCCAGCCTGCCCCCAAACTTATGATTCTCCCACCTCAGCTTCCTAAGTAGCTGGGATTACAGGTGTGTGCCACCCTATGCAACAGGACAGATTTATGGGGGTGGGCGGTTACTGGAGAGTGAATTCAGGGCCTTCATACTGAGCTACATCCCAAGCCCTTTTTTACTTTTTATTTTGAGACAGTGTCTCATTAAATCATTAAATTGACCAAGCTGGACTCAAACTTGTGATCCTCCTGCCTCAGCCTCCCAGAATGCTGGTGATACAGGGGAAATAAATATAACTCCCAACCTGCTACAATGGCACTCATTGTTCCTGTGGAACCGATTTGTGGCCCTGGCTACCCCCTGGATAGGTAGAAAGATGCATACTGGGATTTTCGTGATTACAAGACAGGAGTGTCAAAAATATCGACAAACCTGCAAACTTACCCTGTTTATGACATCGTTGGTCTAGAAGTGTGTTTCATTGATATGATCATTTGGCGTCTATCTTTGTCCCTTCCCTAGGATTAGAGGATGTCATGCAACACATCGAGGACTTAGCTAACTATACTCAACAGGCCTTAAATGACACCTCAAGTGGTCTTTCTCTCCTAAATGAAGAAATAAAATTAATGAGGCAAGCTGTCCTCCAAAATCAGATGGCATTAGACATCCTAACAGCAGCACAAGGGGATACTTGTGTAATTGTAAAAGCTGAATGTTGTGTGTACATTCCTGATCCTTCTGCTAATATCTTGATGGCTGTTTAAGATATTAAACGACAGGTTAATGCCATGTCGGGTTCTGAAGTTCCCTGGACCTTCTTCTTATCCTCTTTGTGGGAGGTTATTACTGGCTCTCCTGGTGGAAGCATTTGTTGGTTGTACTCATAACAGTCTTGTTGATCTTACTATTCAGACCATGCATACTCAACTGTTTCTCTGGCTTTGTCTCCTCCAGACTTGACACTATATGCCTACCCAAGATGAGACCATCTGGCATCTATCGAGGACCTTTAGATAGATCCTCTGGAGAGTATTCTGACTGCCAGGCACAACTATGACCCCCTTCAGCCACTTGGTCCAATAAAGTCTAGATAGACATCAGTTACCTTGGTGGGTGACCAAGACCCCCAATCCATCCCTTCCTAAAGAAGGTCTTTGTTCTTTCCATGTACACTTGATGCATGATCTGCTTTCCCAATTGGATCAATATTACCTACTTGTAATCTTATTGGTTGATCATAGTTTTGACCCACGTTTTATCTACCTTGTGATTTTGCTCTATAAAACTTCCTTTGAGAAGTGGGTTATTGCCAACCCACTTTTGGGTCCCCTCTTGTCTCTCAGGAGCTCTCTCTGTCAATAAAGTTTTCCTACTCTTAACCTCTGCTGCTCCTTAAAATTCATTCTTTGATTTTAGGGAACATGAACTCAACATATCTGACATCTAGAAGGTTAGGAGTTTCATTTATTTCCCCTATATCACTGGGATTATAGAAGTGCAACACCATGCCTGTTGGAACACATGTTCTTTAAACTTGATCATGACTTGAGGCTTGTTAGTTCATCAGAGTAGGACCCCTAACCCACTTAAAGGTTTTATTGGTTCAATAAACCATACCCTTCTGTGATATTTGAGATTCCTATTCAGCTTATTAAAAGTCATTTTTAGCCCAGTGTGTTGGCAAACACCTGTATAATCCTAGCACTTGGAGGCTGAGGCAGGAGGATTGCCATGAGTTCAAGGCCAGCCTGGTCTACATACTGAGTTCAAGGCCAATCTGAATTAACTAGTGAGACCCTGTTTCAAAAAACCAAAACAAAAAAAAAAGTCATTTTTTGCTGGGTGTGCTACACAGGAAGCTAAAGCAGGAGGATGCGAATTGAAGACCGGCCTGAGCAACTTAACAAGACCTTGTTTCAAAATAAATTAAAAGAGCTGGGGGTGTAGCTCAGCAGTGGAGCACTTGCCTAGCATGTACAAGGCCCTGGGTTCCATCCCCACCATGAAAAAACAAGTCAGAGTCATTTTGGGTCTTATCAATTGCTCTAAGGAGCTCTCTAATTTTCATTAACATGGGTCATTGCTCAGGAGCACTGGGAAGAGGGAGCAACATAACAAAGAAGTTCACAGCAAAGGCTTTCCCGGCTCTGCCACTCATTAGCTGTGCAGCCAGGAGCAAGTTCCTGCCCTTCCCTGTACCTTTGCTTCCTTGGGAGCACCAGAATGGCTAGTGCAGAAGGCTACTGAGAAGATTGAATGAATTAATGCAGGAAAAGCGCTTAGAACAATGCTTGGCCATCATAATTGCTAATTACATATTTGTGAAAGGAATTAATGAATTGTTTTCAGTCTCTAATCTGGCCTTTCATGCAGATCCCCCACTGAGTAACTCTCCAGTCTCTTCTGGTCCCTCAAAGTAGCCCCTGGGCAGCAAAGCAACTTTTGCAGGGCTAAGCCTGCCCCTTCAAGCCAACCCTTTCTTTCCCTGGAGCTGTTCAGATGCCCCTCTGGGAAAGAGCTGGTCTGGCAGCTCCCCACTCCTTGACCTCTTCAGGAGGCTGAGGGGAGGACACCTTTACTCTCAGTGGGGTGCTGGGTGGGAGCTGCAGGCCGACACCCTTCTTCAGGAAGAGCCTGGGGAGTTCAGAGCCTGGCTCCTGTCCCCCAAACTCCCAGCCCTGCTGGAGGAAGCAAGTTTCTTTGCCAAAAATTAAACATCCTCTTTGTATGCCGAAAGAAAACAGGACATGGGAAGCGTCCCCCAGAGTGAACATGGGCCCATTCCTCGCCTGTGGAGCAGCAAGCTGGTGACTTGAACCCTTCCTTTCTCACACTCGCTCACCTCTACAGGGAGCTAGGCTCCCACTGCTTCACGAGGCCCTTGAGTTTTGTTGACAAAACTGGCTCTTTGCTTTTGTGTGGTGCTGGAGCTGAAACCCACGGCCTTGGGCAGGCCAGGCAAGTGTATTACTGAGATACACACCAAGCAATCACTTCTTCCCTGGCTCTCAGGGACCTCTTCAAGAATCTCTGCATCTTTAACTACACCTCCTCCCAGGGCCCTGCCAAATGGTGTAAAATGCACCACTCAGGAAAAAATGAAGGAACAATGCCACAAAAGTGTGGTATTGTGGTATTGCTATAGAAATGATATTGGACCTCCAAATGATATAGGGAAAATATTATAACTTCCAATCTGTTAGATGTCAGAAATGCCGATATCGAGTTCCCCAAAATCAAAAAATGAGTTCTAAGGAACAATGGAAGTTAATAGTAGGAAATATTTATTGAGAGAGAGATTTAAGCTCCTGAGAGGCAGGAGGGGTTCCAAATGGGTGGCTAGGGACCCCACTTTTCAGGGGAAGTTTTACAAAGCACAACCACATGGGTTAAAGGTATGATCAATTAATAAGGTTACAAGTATAGTTGCTTAGGTAATAGTGATCCAGTGGGGGAGCAAGTCATGTAGCAAATGTACATGGAAAAAACAAAGAACTTCTCAGGAAGAGATGGGTCCAGGGGTCTTGGTCACCTACCAAGGTGATTGATATCTATCTACACTTCATTAGGCCAGGTGTTACCACTTATCTCATCCCTGGGAAAAGTATGCAGGCCTGCCAGGTCATTTCATCCTTACGTTGAGGCCTGGCCTCCAACTGATGCACATCCAGTCACAGTTGTAATATGTTTTCATCCTCTGCACTGACTCTTGAGGGCCTAGCCCTGATTGCCTACAATATTTCTACCTAATTTAGCTGTCTGTAATAGTATCAGTAACAATTTATTGCAGATAAACTGTGCACTGTGGGGTCAGGGATTTAGCTCAGTGGTTTTGTCGCCTGCTTTGCAATCGCAAGGACCCAAGTTCGATCCCCGGTACCAAAAAAAAAAAAGCTGTTAAAATTCTTTGGGCCAGGGATTTAGCTCAGTGGTTTCGCTGCCTGCTGCACAAGTGCAAGGACCTGAGTTCAATCCCGGTACCAAAAAAAAAAAAAACCAAAACTGTGCACTGTGCCCTGCTCTAGGTACTGGGAGGCAGCATTGAATATGACACCAGGAACCTTTGCCTAGTGAAACTCACCTTCAAAGGCATGAAGAATTAGTCAGGTTTGGTAATCCCAGCATTCTGGGAGGCTGAAGCAGGATGACTGCCAGTTTGAGCCTGGGCAACTTAGTGACTTAGCAAGACCCTGCTTCAAATTTTAAAAAAAAATTTTTTAATGGCTAATGATGTAACTCAGTCCAAAGGCCCGAGCTTCAATCCCCAGTACAGTTCCTTCAATACTCACTGAACTTGTTCCTATTCAAGTCTATGTGTTGTTTGGTGTTCCCTCTTCCTGAAATTCACTTCCTCCAAATATTCCAGGGGTGCACTCCCCTTTGGGTCTCCACTCAAATGTCATCTCCTCAGAGAAGACTTCCCTGACCATGCCATCAAAAAACAACTCAGCGAGTGCAGTACCATGCCCCTGTAGTTCCAGCTGCTCAGGAGGCTGAGGCAGGAGGATCGATTGAGCCCAGGAGTGTGAAGCCAGATTGGGCAGCAGAGCAAGATTTCATTTAAAAATAAGAAAGAAGGTCCGGGGATTTAGCTCAGTGGCTCCGCAGCCTGCCTCACGAGCGCAAAGACCCGAATTGGATCCCCAGTACCAAAAGAAACAAACAAAAAAAAAAAAAAAAGAAAAAAAAATCTAGGCATGTTGGGGCACACCTTTAATCCCAGCACTCTAGAGGCTGAGGCAGGGGGATTGCTACAAGTTCGAGGCCAGCCTGGGCTACGTAGTGAGTACAAGGCCAGCCTGAACTACATAGCGAGACCCTGTCTCAAAAAATAAATAAAAGCGGGCCAGGGATTTAGCTCAGTGGTTCCAGTGCCTGCCTTGCAAGCACAAGGTCCCGAGTTCAATCCCCAGTACCAAAAAGTAAATAAAAATTTAAAAATAAATAAAAGTGCCCCTCTGCCATGTGCCACCCTGCCTTGGAGCCAACTGATTATGGACTGAAACCTCTATGAACTGTGAGCTAAATAAACCCCTCCCCCCTAAAGAAAGAAAGAAAGAAAGAAAGAAAGAAAGAAAGAAAGAAAGAAAGAAAGAAAAGAAAAAATGAAAACAACAGAAAATTTCCATTCCTTTCACCATACTTTTTTTTTTTTTGGTACCAAAGATCGAACTCGGGTCCTTGTACTTGTGCAGCAGGTGGCAAAACCACTGAGCTAAATCCCCAGCCCCATATTGCCTCACACCTGCACTGGCCATTATTATTATTATTTTTTTTTGGTACCAGGGATCAAACTCAGGACCTTTTCTTGTGAGGCAGGCGGTGGAACCACTGAGCTAAATCTCCGGCCCACCATACTTTTTTTTTTTTTGAGACAGAGTCATGCTATGCAGGCTGGCCTTGAACTCACTATGTAGCCCAGACTTGCAGCCATCCTTCTGACTCAGCCTCTTGAGTACTAGGATTACAGGTATGCACTACCATGTCCAGCTTTTCTCAGTATATTTTATCATTCTTCAGAGCTTTTATCACCACCTGACAAAACCTTATCTATTGACTTAATAGTATTTATTTATTTATTTATTTAGCAGTACTGGAGATTCTTTTTTTATTATTATTTTTCATTTTGAGACAGGGTCTTGCTAAATTGCCCAGGCTGGCCTTGAATTTACAATCCTCCTGCCTCAGCCTCCCAGAGTGCCTACCACCATTTCTGCTATATCTGTATTTCTTATAGCTAATTTAGCAAGTAAATGTATAGATCCTACCTAGGATATTTATTTATATTGACATATTCATTTATATATGTACACAATATGCAAAATGTATATCATTATTTATATCTTGATATTTACATATAACAGCATTTTTATTGTCTACTGGAAGGTAATTTTTGTACTAATTTTTTTAGTACTAGGGTTTGAACTCAGGACCTTATACATGCTAGGTAAATGCTCTACTGCTGAACTACATCCCCAGGACTTTTCTTTTCTTTTTTTTTTTTTTTTTGCAGACCACTGAGCTAAATCCCTGGCCCTGACTTTTCATTTTTTACTTTGAGACAATATCTCACTAAATTGCCCAGGCTGGCCTGAATTTATGATCCTCCTGACTCAGCCTCCAGAGTAGCTGAGATTATAGGCATGTACCACCAAGCCCAGCCTGTACAGTAAATATTATACATCACTATATTTTTATATAATCATATACATATCATGTTAAATAGCTTTTGTATTATGCTGGGGGTTGAACATAGGGCCTCATGCATGCTAGGCAAGCACTCTATCACTGAGCTACATACACAGTCCAAACAGCATGTTTATATACTTACTGTAACATAACCCTCCCTTACCTCAGTTTCCTCCACTGTAAACTGGGAATAATTACAGTAACTCATATGGGTGTTGTGAAGACTGAAATGAGGGAACAAATGAAAGAATTCTATGGTGCACCAGAAACAACTTGTAGAGGTTTGCAGGGATCACTTGTTCAATTTTCAGTAATTTTGTGAATTGGCTGAAAAACTATTGTTAAAAATGAAATGCTATCCAGGCATAGTAGCTCCCACCCGTAATGCCAGGACTGGGGAGGCTGAGGCAGGAGGATCACAGTGAGTTCAAGGCCAGCCCGTGCTACATAGTGAGTTCAAGATCCTGTCTCAAAATAAAACAAAACTATAGGCTTACAGTAAGTGAATTAAACTTTTAAAGGTAATACTCAAAATTCATCAGTTCCCAATTACTTTATTGCATTTCACTCATTCCCTATGCTCTTGAGGTCATTTACCCTTACCTTATTTTATCTGTGTAGTATGAATAGTATATAATATACCAGTGCATCTCACGTTCAGAGACTATACACAAGTAAACTGAAATCTGACCAGATGAGATTGTGTAAACCATGGAAACTGGCAAATGTTAGAAACCAGTCCCTAAGTTGACCAAAGCCGGTTAATCATTTACCAGCCCAGCACTGAGAATTTAGTGCCGTGCCTAGCACATGGTAAAAGCTATAATAAATGTCCCATTATTATATTACGTCTTGTGCACTGGGTCACAATGTATATAGTTTTTGGTGGATGGTAGGTAAAAAAAGATAAGACAAAACGATGTGGTAGCAGTGCCTTAATCCCAGCACTGGGGGAGGCTGAAGCAGGAGGATCGGCGTGAGTTCAAGGCCAGCCTGAACTACATAGTGAGACCTTGTCTCAAAAAAATAAAAAAAAAACCAAAAACAAAAAAGAAAGGTTGGGATAGTGTCCTAAACGACACCTTTTAAATCTTCACTAACGCTGTACATTCTGCATCACTGATCATCCCCATTTCCCCATGAAGAAAACAAAATTCTGAGAGATCAAAATTAAATGCAGTGCTACCAACTAGTGAAAGCGGGATCTGAAATTGCATCAGAGTAGCTTTCCCGCGCTGGCGCACTTTATCAACACTCTTTTGGCTATTCACGCCCTCAACGGAAATTTCGCTTCGCGCCAAGAGTAAAAGGAGTGGGCCAAATTGTGCCGCTGCATCTTGGGAAATGTAGTCCGTTGATTCAGTGACCCCACCACCACCACCACCTCCACCCCCAGTTCCAAAAAGGGAGGGTCGGAGGAGTAAACCGAACTTGGCCTCCGAACAAAAGAACAAAGCTTCTGTCCTGAGTCGCGACGTTAGGCTCTGTAGTACGTGGGTTCCGCCCTTGGTCGTTCTCGTTGCATGCTGGGAGCGGCCGTTCCCAGGACCCGGAAGCGTCGACACTGCATGACGGGATCCACGTGGTACGTTTGGGTCCCCTACGGGTGCTCTGCGGCTCTGCTATGCCAAGTTTGCACCGCTGCGGTAAGCATTAGGCATGTGTGGCAGGCATCCGAGTAGCCCTACCATTTCTTGCAGGTTGACGCGCTTGCGGAGGCTGGGGCTGCTGGCGGACCGGCCTCCTTCCTCTTTGTTCCGAGAGCTAAGGTAGGCCCTCGGGCACGTAGGATGTGAATTCTGGCCGAGACTGAAGGCACATCTGCGCTGTACCCCCCGGCAGGGTTAGAGGGAGGTCGGTCCTTGGTGCTGCAACCGCATAGTCCGGGTGCCTAGTACCAGGTGGGCTGCAGACCCAAAGTTTATCTACACGAGGGACTAGAATGCGGGGAGAGATCGAGGGAGTGAGGCATGTGGCAACTCTTGGAGCGGAATCTGGTGGTCCTGGTCCCAGTGGGGCTACAGTCTTTGAGGCGATGAAGACGCATTGGGAGTGTGGCCAGGGAGCTAGTGGGAGGTTGGGTGGACTGCAAGGGTTGTAGAAGTCTAGAAGGTGTCTTTGAGGACTGATAGGAGTGTCGAGGGCCGGTAGGTGCGTTGGTTAATTGATTAGTGAAAGGGGTTAATATAGTGGGGAGTGGGTGGGGGGTGTAGTAATGAAAACAGTAATGATGAGGGTCTGGAGGGAATAATAGAGACAGGTAGGAGTCATGATCAAGGGACTAATTAGGGCAGTGATGAAAGAAGAGATAGAGGCTGATGGGATGTTGTAGGAGAAGGAGTTAGTGGGGACAGAGAGAGAAAAAAGTAATAGTAAGATGTTGGGACGTGGCCACTAAGTGATGAGTGGAGGGCTGGTGGGCAGCAGGGGGAGAGCGGGGAGCTGATGCGTGAGCATCAGGGAGTAACTGGACCACATTAATGACAAGCTACTGGGGACAAGTAGTGTGAAGTGGAGGGCTGCAAAGTAACTGAGAACATAACAGGGAGCTAATAGGCCATGATCCTCTAGACCAGTGGTGGTGAACCTATGGCACGCGTGCCACAGTGTGTTTGTATCATTGAAAGCTCTAAAAAGTTCGCCATCACTGCTCTAGACATTAATAATGGTTAAAGATGGTGTTAATAAAGGAACTACAGAGGGCCTAATCATTCAAGGGATTAGTGAAGTACAGGATAGGGTAAACGGATTAAGGGAGTAGGAGGTATAGTGAGGTAGTATTAGGGTAATGGAACTGAAAGGCAAGGGTTAATGGGGCTCTGTGAATGTAGGGACAACAGGGGAGATAGTGAGGTGGTAAAGGAGGTGAAGTAGGCAAAGGGTTGAGTCAGGTTACAAAGTGGAATGTTGGTGACGGTGACAGGTGGTAAACAGGGTCAGTAATGGTTCATTTATCAAATAAGCATTGAGGCTGTGGGGTCTGGGAGGCAACTGATGGAGTCTAAGAACTCAGTGACAGAGCCCTTGGGCCCTGTGAGGTCAATGGGGTCAGTGCCTGGCTTTAGTCTTCCTGTGAGCTGTTGTATTGGTCATGTTAGCTCGGTTTGGGGTGTACATGATTCTCTCGGCCCTACATAGGTAATTGGTGGCCCATTCACCTTGTTACTGATACAGGTGGCATCAGCTATTGGCAGGTGAGCAAACTGAGATGGGACGGACGTCAAAGGATAAGCGGGATGTCTACTACCGTCTGGCCAAGGAGAATGGCTGGCGGGCCCGCAGTGCCTTCAAGCTGCTACAACTTGATGAGGAATTCCAGCTCTTCCAAGGTCCTTGAGGCAGGCCAGACACCCAGAAGTAGGGGTGGGCTCAGGAGACAGACAAGTGGGCTGGGTCTGCAGAGCTCCTGGTGGAGGGTGGGCTGACTTGGAGGGCCTCTGGGACAGGGAGACAGTGAGATGACTGGGCACCTGGGCAGTGGCCTGGGTGCTCCCCAGTGGAGAGGGTTGAGGAGCTGCAGAGGTGGGTCCACCTGACTAGTACACTGTCCCTGTGTGTGCTCAGGTGTAACACGGGCAGTTGACCTGTGTGCAGCCCCAGGCAGCTGGAGCCAGGTGCTGAGTCAGAAGATTCGGTGAGTGGGGGGCTGGGAGGAGGGTCGAGGGAGGGGCCATGAATGAAAACTGGGCTGACATGGGCCACATTGTCCACAGGGGCCAGGGGCCCAGCCATGTGGTAGCTGTGGATTTGCAGGCTATGGCTCCCCTACCAGGTGTGGTACAGATCCAAGGAGACATCACTCAGGTGAGAGGGTGTTGGGGTATATGGTGGGTGAAGAAGAAGAGAAAGCTTATCGGAGAAACAGAGAAGTCAAGTGTGGCTCAGTGGTAGTGTGCCTCCTTGGTCTGTAAGAGGCCCAGCATCGCAGACAGAGAATCAGAGACTGATGTACCTGGGCGTGGTGGCACATGCCTGTAATCCCAGCATTAAGGAGGATCATTGTGAGTTCTAGCCCAGCCTGGGTTACATAGTAAGACCCTGTCTCAACCCCCTCCCCCCAAAAAAGACTAGCAGCACAGAAAGGAGCCAACAAGTCATCTCACAGACCACAAAAAGTGATGAAGCCAGGTCCCAGATGAAACCCACTCTTAGACCAACAAAGCCTGAGGACTTGACTGACCTGGGGCTGCCAGGGCTGGTTGGACTCATGGGCAGTGGGGGGGGGGGGGGCACTAGGTCGTTCGTCCTTTCTCTCTCTCTCTCTCTCTCTAGCTTTCCACTGCCAAGGAAATCATCCAGCACTTTGAGGGCTGCCATGCAGACCTAGTGGTGTGTGACGGGGCTCCTGATGGTAAATGAATTGGGCAGGGGGAGGTGACATGCGTCTCTCACCTTGGTTGACTTTCTGTCTCTTTCCTCTGATCTCAGCTACACACACACACACACACACACACACACACACACACATAAACCTAACTTCTTTAACTCCCTGCTTTGTGCCTCTGCCTTCTTCCCTATCCTCACCCACTTTTAGGTTTATTTTTCCTGCTGCTAGGGATCAACCCAGGACCTCACACTTGCTAGGCAAGTGTTCTACCCTTGAGCTACACTCCCAGCCTTCCTTTTCAGTTTTGTTCTTGTCCACCCTTCCCTCTTCTCATCTCTGCACCAATTCAATCCCTCTTACTCTTCATATGTTTTAGTTACTCCTCTATTCATAACACATTTACTCCAGCATTCCAGGAGGCTGAATCAGGATTATAAGTTCAAGCCCAGCTGGGCAACTTACCAAGACCCTGGCTCAAAAAATAGTCACACCGAGGATTTAGCTCAGTTACACCTCGAGCGAGGTCCTAATTCGATCCCTGGTAATGGAAAAAAAACAACAACAACTTGCAGGGGATTTAGCTCAGTGGTATAGTGGTCCCGCCACCTGCCTCACAAGCGCAAGGTCTTGAGTTCGATTCTTGGTACAAAAAAAAAAAAGCAAAAAAATAGAGCTCAGTGCAGAAACTCTTGAGTTCAATCCCCAGAATCAGAAAAAAAAAGTTTTTGCTGGGCACTTGTTTTGTTGGGAAAGCATTGGTGTATAGAATTCTCCTCTTTTACCTCTTGAAGCTGATGTTCCAGTGGGAGCCAATGGAAAAGAAAACAAACAGTTGAGCCAGGCTCAGTGGTGCATGCCTATAATCCCAGCAATCTGGAGGCTGAGGCAGGAGGATCACTGTGATGTTGAGGCCAGCTTGGGCTACATAGTTTAAGGCCAGCCTGAATTACATAGCAAAACCATGTCTCAAAAAAAACAAAGAAAATAAACAGTTGAGCTAAGTGATGTTAAAAAGTGATAAGGCTGGGGATTTAGCTCAGTGGTGCCTGTCTCTAAAGCGCAAGGTCCTGAGTTCGATCCCTGGTACCAAAAAAAAAAGTGATAATATCAGGCCAGGCATGTGATACATGCCTGTAATCCCAGCTACTCTGGAGGCTGAGGCAGGAAGATCACAATTTAAGCCTGGGCAACAGAAACATAAACACTGAGAATGTAGCTCAGTGCAAAGTCCCTGGGATCAGTCCCCAATGGGCAAAGGGGGGGGGGGGTGGGATAGATGCTGGTGGGCCATGGTGAGGATGTTGCCTTTTTTTTCTAAGATGATTGGACCAAACCACGAGAAGATTGTGGGCAGAGGATTGTACATGGCTTGGGTCATGGCAGGATGCCTCCTTCAGGCTGTTTGAGCAGTGTGAGAGGCAGGGCCAGAAAGAGGGGTTGGGGGGCCCACTGCAGAGGTCAGGTGAGTGAGGAATGCTGGCAAGGGGGCAGTTGATTTAGGACTTTCCTTTAGAAAGCAGAGCTACTAGGATTTGCTAATGTCTGGAACATAGGGGAAAAGATAGGAGAAGGGTGTCAAGGGGAACTGAAGTTTGGGCCAGAATCCCTGGATGGCCCAGGTGAGAGGGGAAAGGAACGGGTTTGAACAGGGGTCCAGCAGTTTGGATTTGGACTTGTTGGAGCTGTGGAGTCTGATCTGTGAACCGAGCTCAGAGGAACTGTCAGGCTGCAAGTAGAGACCTTAATGTTGCTTGTGTGTGAGGTTGTTTTAGAATTAAAATGACTTCTTTCCTAAGGATTGGGAGTGTCCAATTGGCAGATAGTAATTTGCACCCAGAGCCTTAGTAAGAGCCTGAGAACTGTTATTTTGGCTGTCTGATCTCTCTGGTACGAGAAGATCCACAGAACCCGTTAGGGCCTCTAACACTGTTCTCTCGCCACAGTCACCGGCCTCCATGATGTCGATGAGTACATGCAGGCCCAGCTCCTCCTAGCTGTGAGTAACCCTGGCTGCCCCTGCCCTCCTTTGGTCCCCTCTTGTCTGTCTCCACTTCGGCCTCAGCCATCTCTCCTGCCCACAGGCTCTGAACATTGCTACCCACGTCTTGAAGCCAGGGGGTTGCTTTGTTGCCAAGGTAAGTGTTGGGGAACCTGGTAGAGCAGAGTGAGAGGTTGCTGAGGGCCACCCTCACCCCTCCACCTCATGTTGTCCAACCCGCAGATATTCCGAGGCCGGGACGTGACACTGCTCTACAGCCAGCTGCGAGTCTTCTTCTCCAGCGTGCTTTGCTCGAAACCCAGGAGCAGCCGGAACTCCAGCATCGGTCAGTAGAGTGGAGGCTGGGCAGGCAAGGGGGTGCCCAGGAATGCAGCCTGCACAAAATAGAGGTGGCAGTCTGTCACCCCTCAACCCACATCCCCCCACAGAGGCCTTCGCTGTCTGTCGGGGTTATGACCCTCCGGAGGGCTTTGTGCCAGACCTGACCAAGCCTCTGCTGGACCACTCGTACGGTGAGAGCCAGAGCTGGGGGCCATCCCTCGGATGCTCCCCCCGCCTTGTGCACTGGATGTCTTGTGGCTATTTAGTCCCAGGGGCAGCCTCAGCCCAGCCAGTTCCCTGGTGGTAACTCTTGGTCCTGAAGAAAATTCTGTCCCAGGATCCTGAGCCCTACCCTAGGGAAGACTCCACTTGACTGAGGGAATTCTGTTTTAAGAAGACCCTCAGTCACACCCAAGGAAGACACTCAGTCATACTACATGTCCCAAAGTGGAAAGGTCATCCATTGTCAGACTTTTGCCGCATGAGGGAGAAGGTACAGGCAGTGTATAATAGAATGTGAAGAGGACACAAGTGCAGAGAAAAATCAGAGCACAAGTGTTAGAAGGGTGGTGGAGAGTTTCCCAAGGAGGTAATCTGAACAGAAGGAAGGGTTGCTGGGGGAAGGGTGGCTGGTGGATATATTGGGAGGACCAGGTATCCACACTGTGGCCTCAGTCATGACTGGTCTTGTCCTCAGTCTTACCCCTGCCTTTTCCTAAGACTCAGATTTCAACCAACTGGATGGTCCCACCCGCATTATTGTGCCTTTTGTGACCTGTGGAGACCTGAGCGCATATGATTCAGACTGCAGTTACCCACTGGACGTGAGTGCCCTGCCAGCAGGAAGCGGGAAGGGGAGGTTCTCCTAGGTCCCAGGGCCTCACCATCTCCTGCCTCTTGTGTCTCTGCAGTTACAGGATGGCTCTGAGTACAAGTATACTCCTCCCACACAGCCCCCCATCTCGCCTCCATACCAGGAGGCCTGCACGTTGAAGAAGAAGGGGCAGCTGGCCAAGGAGATCCGCCCCCAGGACTGCACCATCAGCAGAGTGGATACATTGTCCCAGCCCCTGGTCGCCTCAGCGCCACACCTTGCTGGGCCCTGAGGTCTGTAAAAGTGGCTCTGAGCCCATATTGACCCCTTCCTTGTGTGCCTCTTTCTGCCCTGAATCCCATGGTCCCTCTTTCTTTCATGCCTCCCAATAGCTGTAAAAATCAATGGGCTGACTTAAGCATAATGAACGGAAAGATTTAGCCAAACACCTGAGACCCTTTTCTTTTTCTTGGATAGATAGAGGACAACAAAATGAACTGTACACCTTAACACATTAAAGTAAGTTTGCCTTCACAGTTGGAGTAAAAGGCATCTCTAAGAAAAAGCTCTGTAAAATTTAACTTTTTTTTGTCCTTTTTGAGATGAATCTTGCCGTGTTGCCCAGGTTGGTCTCAAAGTCCTGGGTTCAAGCACTCTTCCCTATCTCAGCCTCCAAAACAGCTGGGACTGCTGGCTCAGATTCACCTTTGAAATGTTCCATCAGCTGATAAGATTTTAGTCAATGGATAGTTACTAGACATTGTTGCTGTGTGCTAGGAACTGCTTGAAGCTTTTACATATTACATTTTGAGGCATTCAGTAAACATCTGTTGAGGACATACTGTATGCCAGGCTTTGATCTGTGGTTGGAGATAGAGCAAGGAACAAAACAGGCAAATAGCTCAGTCCTTATAGAGCTACTATTTTGGGAAAGGAGTAATAAATAAAACACTATTAAGGTATTGCATTATTTAATCCATCATTTGTGTACAAAAAAATTAACAGGGCCAGGGATTTAGCTCAGTGGTTCTGCCGCCTGCCTCGCAAGTGCAAGGACCTGAGTTCAATCCCTGGTACCAAAAAACAAACAAAAAAACAAGAGCAGAGCTGTTCCCTGACCCAAATGAGAAGGCAGAAAGGGTGGGAGCTATAAGTGACAAGAGAAGAGCTGGGACTTGAGAGCTGTGGCCCTCAGAGCAAAAAAATTAACAAATTTAAAATGTGAACAAAAAACCCACTATGAGCTGGTGCAGTGTTGCAATGCCTATAATCCAGGTACTCAGGACGCTGAGGCAGGAGGATTGCTAGTTGGAGGCCAGCCTAGCCAATTTAACAAGATTCTTTCTGAAGGTTTTTTTTTTAAAAAAGGACTGGATTTATATTTTAGTGGTAGAGTACTTGCTTAGCATGTGTGAGGCCCTGGGTTCAATCCCCACTGCTGCAGGGAAAAAAACAGTCTATTAATGCACAAACACTATATAGCTTGTTATTTCATGTTTATGTATCTTGGCAATAGTCATGTATTGTGTAATGACATTTTTGTCAGTAGTGCACTGCATACACACCAGTGGTTCCATAATATATCACCTAGTGATGTCATAGCCATCTCAGTGTAAGTATACTCTATGATGTTTGCACAAGGACAAAATCATTTTAAGGATGCTTTTCCTACAATGTGTCCCTTTCATTAAATGATGCATGCTTGTATATGTAATATGTAAAAGTAATATAGGATATGAAAAATAGAGAAAGTAAAACAGAATGAAGAGAGTTAGGAATTCTAGGTAGGTATTGCTGTTAGCAGTTTGGGAAGGGCTGTCATGCAAGGGTCTCGCTGGATTAATGTTTAAGCAGAGACTTGACACAGTAGAGAGGACGCAGAAGAGTTCCAAGGGTGAAACTGCCCGCTGTGGTAGGAAACGGAGACTCAGTTGACCCATCGCAGAATTTGGTAAGCCCCAGGTGTTAGAGGATGTCCATTTTTTGACAGTGGCGTATCAGGTTATTCAGACTAAGCCTTCTCTTAAAAAGAGACCTTTTTTAAAAAATGAAATCACAGCTCTGGGAGGCTAAGGCAGGAGGATCACAAGCTCCAGCCCAGCTAAAAAGATTGACGACAACAACACTAAATATTTGGAAGAATAGGTAACAATTGCAACTTTGGTCCATGCTGCTGGAAGCATAAAATAGTACCACCACTATAGAAAGCTGTTCAGGTTTGTTGGTTGGTTTGGTTGGTTGGTTGGTGACAGTCTTCCTATGTAGTTCAGGTTGGCTTTGAACTCACTATGTAGCCCAGGCCAGCCTTGAACTGGCAGTGATACTCCTGCCTCAGCCTTCTGAGTGCTGGGATTACAGGTGTGTGCCACCACCACTCGCCGGTATTTTCTACTAAAGCTGCACATATACCAATTCCATTCCTAAGAAATGAGTACTAGAGGAATGTCAGATGTCACTCAGTAGTGGGCTGTGTGCCTAGCATGTGTGAGGCCCAAGGGTAGATCTTCAGCAGTGCAGAAAAAGAAAGAAGTAGAATAGCAGCACTCTTTGTAGCACCCCCATTAAAACGTGGTCTGTTCATAGTGAAGAACCACAGCAATGAGAGTGAACATCCTACACTTATACAAAATAGCAGCTGACAGTTAATCGATTGAACCCCTATGCTTTATGCATTTTTCTGTATGTTTACAATAAAAAGGGGAAGTCAAAAATGTTCACTGCTTAGTGAACAATGATTATAGTAAAAGAAAATGGGTTTTGGGGGACCAGTGCTGGTTATAAACCTTGCATTTGCTAGGCAAGCACTCTACTACTGAGCTACACCCCTACCCACTGAGGACATACAATCTTATTTAAAACTTTCTTTTTCTTTGACCTTCAGTTAGCTGGCAAGCTGACACAACTCAGAAGCTGCTGCCTGTCAGGAAAAGGAGAACTTGAGTTGGTGAAATTGTCCTCACATCATCAACGGGGCCTGAACAGACAAGCTGGAAATGGGAATCTGCAACAACCCCCTGTCTTAATCACTTTCTCGTCATTGGGACACAATACCTAACACCTACAACTTAAAGGAGGAGAGGTTTATTTTGGCTCACACATTTTAGTCCATAATTGACTAGCTCCAAGGATGAAGGGCATGGGTGGTGTTTTAAGAGTTGCCAACGTTTTTAACAGTTTCAGCATTGCTGAAAAGTTCAAGTCCAAAGTCTCCTCTAAGACTCAAAGTGAACTCTTAGCTGTGAGCACCTGTAAAAATCAAAGTTAAATACTTCCAACATACAATACTATGGAATGAACATTCCCATTCCAAAAAGGATGAATAGAGAAGAAAAAAAGGAGTGGGACCAAAGCAAGACTGAAACCCAGCATTAAATGCTGTAGCTCCATGTCCAATACTTGCGCCAAGTTGTGGCGAGATGGAAACCAAATTGCTTGGGTGGCCCCACCCCTGAAGTTTTGCCATTTGAACCCCAAGGGCTTCTCTCAGGGTAGCTTTGCTCCACTGTAGCATTCCTTAGCTGATATTCCACATTCCTGGCATCTGTAACTTCCTGGAGTCTCCACTGCACCACCAGCTTCACTCTTCAGCTTCATGCACTGCCCTCTCAGGCACACTCAAAATCTGGATGGAAGCTTCCTAGACCCCACAACACTTGTATTCTGTATGCCTGTAAAAGCAGCACCATGTGGATGATGCCAAGGTCTGCCACCAGCTCAAGTGGTAGCTGGGGCCTCTTATATTATGGCTGCAGCGCCCCTGAGTGCCTCAATGGCTGAGCACTGTGAACCAAATCCTAGGGAACCAATTCCCTAGGTACCCCTTCTCCAGCATGGTGCCCTGAGGTTCTTCAACAAACTTTAGCCTCAGAGGAGTGGGGTTTTGCAGATTTCTTAGGTGCCTGCAAGGCATCCTTCCTATTGTCCTAATGTAAAATATTTGGCTTTCTAATGCAAATCTTTTTAGCAACCAAGCTTTCCTTGGCCAAAACTTTACAAGGGACTTCCTTTTTGGTGACATTCAAAATTTAAAATCACTCAGCTATTCAGTTTGCTCTTGATTCTCAATATAGATCTGGCTAAAGGCTGCCAACAATACCCATGACACAGCCTCAGCATTGGCCTGCCTTGAAATTTTTCCTGATCTAGTAATCCAGTACCTTTAATCTCAGTCTCCCACTAAGTCTCAGGACATGAACAGAACGTAGACAAAGATTCTGCCAGTGTAACACACGTGGCCTGAAGTCCAATTGCCAATGGAGCCCTTGTTCCAAACTGAAACTTCCCAAGCCTGGTCTTGATGCCATCTGCCTTTCAGCATTCTGGTCTTCTGAGCTCTTGACAAGAATCTCCCATCAAGCTTGGCTTAGAGCATTCTAGGGCTTTTCTAGCTAGCATTACCAGACCTTTCTAAACACCCCTGCCCCAAAGAACCAGGTCCAAAGGCTTCCAAACCACATGGCCAGGTAGCATCACAGCAATGACCCCACTCCTGTTACCAAAATCTGCCTTAGTCACTTTATTGTTCCTGGGATTCAATGCCTGACACCAACAAATTGAGATGTTTAGCTTTGGTTCACCTGTTTTTAGAGATTTGTCTGTAGTTGTATGGCTCCAGGGCAGAAACAGCATGGTAGAAGGGCCTGTTGCAAAAGAAGACCGTACCTCTTGGCAGCCAGGGAGGGAGATGTACTCTTCTAGTCATGTTCCCAGTGACCTGCCTCTTCTGACAAGACTGTCTCTTAAGTTAGCTATAGTGCTCCCCATAATTCGTCACCTACCGAACACATAAGGCTTTGGGAGCCATTTTAGATCTAAACTAATACTCCACAAGGATAACCAGGAAAGAAATAGCACAGAAGTCTGCTATACTATAGTGAATTTTGTAAGCTTTGTAAGGACTTGCCTCTTCTAAACCTTTCAGATATCCTGACTGTAATATCTCCCTAAAGTAGGGATTCTTCACCTGATAGATGTCAGGTAACCATGAACTTGAAGGAGGAAAATGTTTCACTTTTATTTTCACTAATATAACTGAAACTTAGCTTTACTGCCAGTTATAGATATTGATAAAAATCAACAGAAGCAGTATGCAATTTTCCCACTACAGCAAGTCACTTTATGTTACAAGACTGTTACTGTTATGTTGAAATACTGTTCACAGTCCTCACCATTTTGGGTGAGAGCAGATCTCATATTGATATTCTAATTAAGCCCCTTTGGCCAGGCATGGTTTAATCCCAGCACTCAGAAGGCTGAGGTGGGAGGATTGCCTCAAGTAGCCTAGGCTACTTGATGAGTTCAAGGACAGCCTGAACTACATAGCAAGACCATGCCTCAAAAACATATATTTTAGGGCCAGGGATTTAGCTCATTGGTTATGCCACCTGCCTCACAAGCACAAGGACCTGAGTTCGATCCCCGGTACAACAAATATATATATATATTTAAGAAGCCCTTTTATTACTGCATCCCAATTTTCTTTAATAAAATATAGATAATTGTACAATTACAACTGGTTTTCATTGTCCTGTGTGTGTGCATGTATGCACATATGTGCTTTTAAAATACTGAATGATGGGCTGGGAATGGCTCAGCGGTAAAACACCTGTCTAGCATGTGCTTGGCCCTGCTTCCATCTCCAGCACTACACACGCACACGCAATCCCCTCATTAGGTGTGGTGGCACACCTGTAATCTCAGCACTAACCTAATCCAAACCCAGCACTCAGGAGGCTGAGGCAGAAGGCTCACCACAAGTTCAAGGCCAGCCTGAACTATAGAAAGACCCTATCAAAAAAATCTTTAAATGTCAGAAAGTCTGCCTTGACTACAGTCCTGAAACTACAACCTACCAAACAGGAGCTAATCCTGTATGTTTAGGAACCTGTTTTCTGTGACCCAGGGACTATCCGTGCCTTCTCTAGTCTATGACCCCAGGTGTTCCTTACCTGGCTGTGATTTGAGGAGTGGCTGCACCCCAGTCTAACCCCAAGAGTATACACCCTCAAGTCTGTGACGCACAGTGTCCACTCTACCTCTGGGAGCAGTATTTAAACTTGAGTGTGTGTCCACACTTCAGTCTGATGACACTGACTATGCCTGACGCCAGCAGTGTCGGTACCCCACTTCATGTGAATCAGGAGTGTCCCCAACATAGTGGTTCCTCCAAGTCAGTGTGACCACAGGAATATTCACACCCTAGTCGGGAATCTGCACAGCCCAGGGATGTATGGCCCAGGTGTCCACAGAGGCTGAATGGCCCCTATTACAGTGTGACTTCAACAGTTTAAAAAAAAAAAAAAAAAAAAGAACGCTTCGCGAATTTGCATGTCATCTTTTTTGTTGTTGTTGAGTGGAAAACACTTTTTTAATTATTAGATGTGAGGGGAGTGGGGCCGAGCCGGCGATAGCCCAAGGAGAGGATCCCAAGGGGCAGAGATTGAGGCTGTCTGAGTAAACAGTGGGAAGTCAGGCATAGAGCCTACACCTCCAGCTGGAGGCTCTTGGTCCCGGCCAAGAACTGGGCAAAAACGGAGAAACTGGGCATTGGCGAAGTACAGAGGGATGTGGGCAATTCAGCCTGTAGACCAGCACACGCTGAGCAGGGCCCCTTTGTTGAAGGAAGGTTGGCAAGAGATGAGCTGGGCCTGGGCTCCTGGCTCCCCCTGGATAATACCACAGGGAAGTAGCTCAAAAACAGGGCTGTTTCTAGTATGAAAAAGAAGAATGACTGGCCTCCCATCCTGAACCTGCGGGTTTCCTTTCATGAGCACAGCCAGACGCTCCCCACTGGGGTCCCAGACCATGGAGTGGGCCTCTCCCCTGAAGCTGTCCTCTCAATGCAAGAACCTCTGAGAGCCCAGGTTCATGAATTCAGCAGCAGGAATGGCTTAGTCTGTGGCTGCAGGAGTTTCTACAGTCTAATTAGAGGCACCATGATCGCGAACACTGCAAGTGGTGTGACCACAGAAATGTCCACGCTCAGTTTATAGGTGACCCAGAAAAATAAACAGCTCAGTTTGTGGTGTTTGGAAATGGTTTTGCTCCAGGCCAGTAACCTCAGAAGTGTCTGCTCCAGTTTCTCTACCCCAGGGGTGCCCTCTGCTCAGTGTGACCCAGGAAAGACATATCTAAAGGGAGTGATGCAGGCAAAAGGGAGATCTTGTGCAAAGGCCCTGAGGCAGGAGCATGCCTGACACATTTGAGGAACAGTAAGCTCACTGAGGCTAGAACAGAATGAATGAGGGGGCTGGTGGTAGGAGATAAGGTCAGAGAAGGCTTTTGGGGCCTTATAGACCAAGGAGAGGGCTTCAGTTTTTCCTCTGAGAGAGATGGAAGTTATTCAGTACAGAGGACAGTAAGCTGATATGGATTGTGACAAGACCCCTCTGGCTACTGTTCTGGTGGCTCCCCAACTATTTTTCTCAAAACTCAGAACTGTATGCTAAAAGGGTGAAATTTAGCCTATGTAAATTCTTTTTAAATTGTAACTTTTTTAAAAACATGTGATACTTTGCACACAATAAAGAATTCCTTCACAAGGGCCCCAGAGGAATCCTGCGGAGGGACTTCAACCACATTAATGTAGAACTCAGTCTCCTTGGAAAGAAAAAGAAGAGGGTTGACAAATGGTGGGGAAACAGAAAGGAACTGGCTACTGTTTACAGAATCTGTAATCACGTACAGAACATGATCAAGGATGTTACGCTGGGCTTCTGTTACAAGATGAGGTCTGTGTGTGCTCACTTCCCCATCAACGTAGTTATTCAGGAGAATGGGTCTCTTGTTGAAATCCGGAATTTCTTGGGTGAAAAATACATCTGCCGGGTTCGTATGAGGGCAGGTGTTGCTTGCTCAGTATCTCAAGCCCAGAAAGAGGTACTAAACCTTGAAGGAAATGGCATTGAACTTGTTTCAAATTCAGCTGCTTTGATTCAGCAAGCAACCACAGTCAAAACAAAGATAGCAGAAAATTTTGGGATGGCATCTATGTTTCTGGAAAGGGAACAGTTCAGCAGCCTGATGAATAAGATCCAAGAGTTATCCAGCTACAGAAACAAGCTTCTGGATTGGAAGATAAATTTGCGATATTTTAATGATGGCAATAAAAGATCTCTTCATTTGAAAAAAAAAAAAAAAGAATTCCTTTACAAGCTGGGTGCGGTGCTGCACACCTGTAATACCAGCTACTCAGCAGGCTGAGGCAGGAAGATCATAAGTTTAAGGCCAGCCTGGGCAATTTAGCAAGTCCCTGTCTCAATCTAAAAACAAATTTTTTTTGGTACCAGGGATCGAACTTGGGACTTTGCGCTTGCAAGGCAGGTGCTGGAACCACTGAGCTACATCCCCAGCCCTCAATATAAAAAAATTTTTTAAAGGACTGGGGTTGTAGCTCAGTGATAAAGCACTTTACCTAACATATGTGAGGCCCTGGGTTCAATCGCCAGCACTACCAAAAAAATGTTTTGTCTGCAAGAAAGGCAGTTAAGATGAAGCTTGTCCCTGCTCCTCTCCTGTGCTTTCTGCACAAATAAGGCCAGGGGCCAAGGATGCACCTGAAGAAGCAGGAGACCCTGACCACTGCTGCTGCTTGAGATATCACTTTGTTTGGGCTTACAAATTGAATTGTCACTTCAACAAATTCAAAAGCTGAGGCCCTAGGTGCCAATCGGGTTCTACAGTCACATTGCAGATTGAGCAATAATCTCTTGGAAAGCTTTCAGAACTGCCCAGAGTCACCCTCTAATACTCCACCCAAACTTGGTTCGTGCCTCATGGTTCTCCCTCAGAACATGTGGTTTTAGAGCCATCCATGGATTGGTTCAGAAGAGTAGGCATAATGGTGTAACCTCAGGCCTAGGGGCAGCCCAAGAAAAACATTTAAGTGTCTGAGACCATCTAGATGACAACACAGGAGCTGGCAAAAGCTGAAATGAGGGGTCAGGGATGTAGCTTAATGAAGCCACGCCTCCCTAGGAAGCACAAGGTCCTGAGTTCGATCCCCACTACCAAAAAAAAAAGCTGAAATGAGTCATGGGTCACAACCCATGGCGGAAAGTTCTACTAGAGGGCCAGGGATTTAGCTCAGTGGTGTCGCCACCTGCCTCGCAAACCCAAGGTCCTGAGTTCAATCCCCAGTACCAAAAATAAAAAGAAAGTTCCACTAGATGCAGGAGGTGAAGTCATTACCAGGCAGGCAGTGTTGGTGAATGAGAGGCTCAGAGGATAAATAGGTGTGAATGCCCACACGAAGGTGTTTGCACACACATGTGCATCCCAGAGCATGTGAAGGTGTGTGCGTAGTATGCTCATGCCCATGTGTGTACACATTTACAATGCTTCTGTGTATACATATGTGATATATGTGCATGTATTCATGATTTGCTGTTTTGGATGCAGATGTGGTTATACATGTGTACTGCAGAAATTCAAGTGTACATTCTCATGGAGATGCTAGGGTGGAGATGTGTTCAGCAGGTACATGGAGACCTATACCCTCCAAGGGTGTTTGTGAAGAGTAGTTGTGCATATGCATGAGAGGGTGCTGGTGCATGAGATTCCATGTGCAAAGCACTATAGCCACAGCTGATAGCCTATTTGTGTCTGCACAAGTACATGTTTACACCAGAGTGCACATGCATGCTGTGTGTAAGTGCATAAGTGCAGGAGAGCCCATTGGCTCAGGCTGATATGTCCGGTGTCTATGTGTGCATAGTGCCTATGCATGTGCAAGTGTGAGTGAACAGGTGCACACAGGAGCCTGAGTCAGTCTGGGTGTCCAGATGTTTGAACCTCTGGGACCTTGTGCACTAATATGCATGTATGTGTGGCTACAGAGATTCCCATTGGCCTGGGCCTCTGTGTATTTATACCCCTGTGTGCCCATAAACATGTACGACTACATAGGTACATGTTTGTCCATGGGTCCAAACTGGGTGTTTCTTCACACAAACCCTCTGTGATCAGGCATGCCCATGACCCTAGTACTCAGTGTCTGTGCACATTACCTCTGGATGCCCATGCCCACAAGTGCAGGTGTGCCCAAAGGGCTAGACCTGTGTGTGTCCAGGAGCCTATGTGTGTGTGTTTGAGGTCTGCATAGCCCTAGGGGTCTGCGCGTGAATGTGCTCATATATTTAGCTGTGCCTGTGGCTTTGCATCTTGGTATCTGTGTGCTTGAGGAAAGGCGACTGCTGCTCCTAAATTCCCAATCTGGCCCAGATGGAGAGCACCTTTGAGAGGACAGAGGGATCTCCCCTTCCAACCTCAGCACACCAGGCCCGCCTAGTTTCACCCCTAAACCCTCACGTGTGGGGTCAAGACCTCCCTGGGCCCTCATCTCAACCCCAACCCAATGCTGTCTTCTAGATCCTTCAGGGGCCCACAACACTGACCGGGAAGAGCCTGGCAGCACCAGGCCACATGCATAGTTTTGCCGGCTGTGCCATGACAGGAGACACCTGGCCAAAGCAAGAAAGCAGGAACAGAGACATAACCGGGGCTCCTCTGTGTACATCAGGAGGAAGGACATCCTACTATAGTTCCTGAAGGCACTCCTGAGTTCCCAGCTCCCCTCAGCATCCATATCTTTAAAGGCAAAGGAAGTCTGGAGATGAAGCAGAAAGCCGACATAGCCAGAGGAGTGCGCAGGCCTCAGCCTAGGATGTTGGTGAGCTGCAGAAACACTCAGCAATTGTTAGGTACAGTCCCATACATAGGAAAAATTGTGGAAATTTTTCAATGGACAGAATGATTTCCAGGAGCTCTTGTGACCTAGTAGACCTTAAGGTTCATCTGGTTCTATAGGGGGCTGCATCTTTGCAATCTGCTGTGCCATTTTGAAACTGTAGAGACAGAAATTACCTGGTGCAAGGCTGATGATTGACATCCATAAAAATGCAAACAAAATTAGGCCTGTACTGATAGCCTAGCTACTGTGGACGCTAAAGCAAGAGGATCCCTTGAGGCCAGGGATTCAGGGCCAGCTTGGGCAATTTATCAAGGCCCTGTCTCAAAAAAGAGTGAAAATTGCAAATGAATTTTGTCCTATAGAGATATATGTATAACTGATTCCTACCTTGTAGTAAAAGATGATTCCAAATGTTAATATAGCAAATTCGTTTCAATCTCCCTACTTGCCTGTAAATAGGGGGTTTTTTCCACCAAACACACTCACATTGATTTTCTTTTTTTAAAAAGCAAATGACTAAAAAATAAAAAGCAACCGGGTATGGTGGCGCACGCCTGTAATCCCAGCACTCGGATAGCTGAGGCAAGAGGATCACCATGAGTTCAAGGCCAGTCTGAACTACATAGTGAGACCCTGTCTCAAAATAAAATCAATAAGGGGGCCTCATTGCTTTTGCTGCTATGTTGCCCCTCTGTCACCCTGCCTTGGAGCCAACCAACTACGGACTGAAACCTGTATGGACTGAGGGCCAAATAAACCTTTTCCCCTTTAAAAAAAAATAAATAAATAAGGGCCCGGGGATTTAGCTCAGTGGCACCATGCCTGCCTGGCAAGCACAAGGTTCTGAGTTCAATTTCCAGTACTAAAAAAAAAATCAATAAGAAAGAAAAAGCAAATGACAAAACCCAGTTTGCTAGCTTTTTTGGAAAAATCTAAGCTTAATGTTACATATTTTAACAATTGTCCAAACCTTACTAAGTTGCCAGCATCCATGCACAGCCTGAAAATGTCCTTAAACTTAAATTAAACCAGAAATGTATAACCATTAATGCATTAGTATCTTTCATTACTAAATTAGGAAAAACTAGAAATTATTTCTGTGGAGGACCTGTTCTGACAATGTTAGCTTCATAGCAGGCGGACAATACTCGGCTCACATTTCAAATACAATGGGAGCTGATGCGTGCTAGTATTTAGTGCTACTCAAAAGCCAAGACTCACCTTAAATTATGTTTAATAAAAAAGTGAATACAGAGGGCCGGGGATTTAGCTCAATGGTTTCGCTGCCTGCTGTGCAAGCGCGAGGACCCGAGTTCAATCCCTGGTACCAAAAAAAAAAAAAAAGTGCATACAGAGATTACAACAATGTTAAACACTGGCCACTGTGTTCGCTCTTGCACGGTGGCCACCCTCACACTGTAGAGTATACTTCTTTCCTACTTTTATTTGGCCCAAACCTGCTCTGCAGAGCCTGTTTCTTTTCCTATCTTTAATAAAACTTTACTACCATTAAAAAAATTTTTTTTGGTTTTTTGAGAGAGGGTTTCACTATGTAATTCAGCCTGACCTTGAACTCACAGCAATTCTCCTGTCTCAACCTTCCACACCCAACAACAACAACAACAAAAACAATTTTAACGACTAAAACAGTCATATAGTGTGGTCCCAACAATAAACTAAAAAGTTTATGACAGGCCAGGCGTGGTGGCACACACCGATAATCCTTGCACCCAGCAGGCTGAGACAGGAGGATTGTTGTGAGTTTGAGGCTAGCCTGGGCTATATAGAGAGACCTTGTCTCAAAAAAAAAAAAAAAAACCCAAAATAAAAATTGCCTATGACAAATAGGGGCTCCAATGAGCTGTTTATACATACTTAGGTATAATTACACTGAAAGTCAAGTACATTTAAAACCTTCAAGAATAATGTTCCTGTTAATGTTCAAATTGTGCTTGTTGTAGTTCAACATGTCTGTTAAATGTGTGCTTTGAATTACTTGTTACCCAAGCGTAGCTGCTGCTCCTTACCATTTATTGTTAACAGCTTAACTGGCTGTTTTCTTCAAGGTCTACCCTTTCTGACCATTCTCAACAATTCTCTTCATGGCAATTTTCTGCCATTAACTATTTCAGTAGAACTTGATATAGATGTGAAGTTGCCCATTCCACTGCCACCAAATGACATGGAGAGAATGAAGTGAGGCCCCCATGACCTAGAGACCTGAAAGAAGTAAAGCCTGGCCTGTATCAAATGAAAAAAAAATCCATCTCTAAAGGATGAGAACCCACCGATGGAAGAGAACAAAGTGCCTGAACCAAGGCTGCGTCCTCAGGAGCCTGTGGTTCTCAAAAAACCTCAAATGGGCCTTCAAAGAAGTCAAATGAAAACAGTACCTTCCACCAAAAGATTCCCTTGAGGACATCATCTGGGTTCCAGAATGTGAAGCCAAACTCAAATGGACCAGCAAAATGACTTCCGTCACTGCCTCCACCATTTAATCCTTCTTGGCCACAAATGTGGCCAAGACATCCCATTTTATAGCATGTGAAAAACCCTCAGGTGTCCCTGCTGCTTGATAACATTTTCTCTCTGCTTCTTTATTCTCAGGTCTTTTATCTGGATGCCACCTTAGCACCAGTTCCCTGTATGCCCTTTGAATCTCCTTGCGTAAGCCATGTCCCTTCATGCCTAGAACATCACAGTAATATCCGGTGTCTTGATGGGTTGTTGGTACAAGTCAGCGACACTGGTGGAGGGAAGTGGGTGGCTGGTCTCCTCACCACTCCAACTAGGCCACACTGGTGACAGCTGCTCAACTCCTCTCTCATGTGTGTTCTTTAGATACCCCTTTGAGCCTGCTATAACAAACTATTAGTTCCTGCATTGGTAAATAACTGACATAAAAGCATTTGGGGTTTTATTTATTTTTGGTGCCAGGGATTAAAACCAGGGCCTTGGGCCGGGGATTTAGCTCAGTGGTTTTGCCGCCTGCTGCACAAGTGCAAAGACCCGAGTTCGATCCCAGGTACAAAAAAAAAAAAAAAGAGTACTGATCAAAACCAGGGCCTAATGTGCTGAGGATTTAGCTCAGTGGTTCCAGCACCTGCCTCACAGGCGCAAGGACCCAAGTTCGATCCCCGGTACCAAAAAAAAAAACAAAACCCAGGGCCTAGTGAATGCTAAGGATGCAGTCTACCAACTGAGCCATACCACCAACTAAATAAAATTCTTTATTTGTTTCTTGGGGGTTTTTTTGAGGTCTTGCTATGCAGCCCAGGCTGGCTTCAAACACCCAATCCTGCCTCAGCCTCCCAAGTGCTAGCATTACAGGTGTACGCCATTACACCCACCTCCAGGTAAATTCTTTGATGTGTGTTTGCTTTATATTTGTATAATCATGATGTCACCATTTTGGAAAGAATCTTTGCCTTGCATCAACCATCTTGTAGTATACCTGAGGTCACCAGGCAGAGAGGAGAGGGTCTTCCTGAAGTGACTCTCGGAGACTAGGACTGGAAGACTGAACCCAGGCCGTCCTGGGCTCTGCCTTGCTCCTGGGGCTGTGCCATACCTCCAAACACAGTCAGCCCCCAACCTGCCATCCTGGCCAGTGGCAGTGCTGAAATACCCATTGCTGTCCTGGGGCACAATGCCGGGGACACCTGTGGGAAGGGCTTTATTCTCAGGTTATTTCAACTGCCATCCCTCAGCTCCTGTATTGATAAGGTACAGATAATTCTGGCTCCTGCCTGTCAGTGATGGACAGAAGATTGAGTTCAATAACGGACCTGGAGCTCTTCAAATCGCTAGCCCAGTACCTGGCAATACACAGCAGCCATTAGTCATTAGGTCTGTGCTTTGTGGAAGTTCAATGGCAGATTTGTTGTCATTGCTGCTGTTGAGACAGGTTTTCGTTATATTGTCCAGGCTGCTCTGAAATTCCTGGGGTGATGCAATCCTCCACCTTGGCCTCCTGAGCAGCTGGGACTACAGAGGCTTTTGCAACCACATCTAACTACTGGTAGGTTGTTTGTTTTGTTTTTCTTTTTGTTTGTTTTGCAGTACTGGGGATTGAACACAGAGCCTTCATGTTGAGCTACATCCCCAGCCTTTTTTATATTTTTCATTTTGAGACAGGGTCTTGCTAGGTCACTTAGTTGCCCAGGCTGGGCTCAAACTTGTGATCTGCCTGCCTCTACCTCCCACAGCACTGGGATTAGACATGTGCTACCATGGCCGGCTAATGACAGGTATTTTTGAAAGGCTGCTTAGGATCCATTCCAGATTCTGGCCTAGCAGGGCCCAGCTACGTCACCTCTGGAGAAGACACCCAATAAGCTTTCCCTGGGTGATGGAGGAGGGAGAGCACCCTGGCCAAGAGGGTGTGCTTGGCTTATTGCCTCTGGGACCTCCATGCTGCCATCCAGGGGATCCTGGGGCCCAGAAGACAATGGCAAGGAATGAAAGGTGAAGTGAATCCCCAGCAGGTACCTGTAGGGTGCTCAGGGTGGAGTCACTTCTTAGGTTCTTGGTCCCCCCCCTCCCCCACACACAAGGGGCACTTTGAGCTGTGCATTGCTGAGAACCTGTGTGGCCATTTTGGGGGAAGAGCAGATGGTTTCCGGCTGGCAGCTGAACCTCCCTCAGTGCAGGCCCTGCTCTTGCAGACAAGTCTATCAGATAAGAAAGGGAACCATGGTGCAAGATTGGTGGTGAACACCTCTAATACCAGCGCTGTGGGAGGCTGAGGAAAAAGGATCAAAATTTTGGGCCGGGGATTTAGCTCAGTGGTTCCACCACCTGCCTCGCAAGCAGAAGGACCGGAGTTTGATCCCCAGTAACAAAAAAAAAAAAAAAAAAAAAAAAAAAGGATCACAATTTTGAGCCCTGCCTGGGCAACTTAGCCACTTAATGAGACCCTATCTCAAAATAAAGAAGGCTGGGGTGGCTCAGTGCAAAGGCCCCAGTTTAATCCCCATGGAATGGATTCCAGGGCCTGAGGGGTCCCTTTCAGTCAAGACTCCTGCCTGTGCCACTGGCATGCACTGGCCACCGTGCAGAGTGGGAAGATCGCCCATTGGGGCAGAGGTCTCCAGGAAGTGTGCATTGCAAGTGGCAGAAACATGAGTCCAGCCGGTGTGAGGAGAAGGTAGCTGCCTAGCAGTGGGAGAGATCTGGGCACAGCACTTCCTGTCTCTGCCTGGCCCTCAGCAGGCCCTCCCAGTGAACATTGAAGAACCCTAAGCTTCAGAGAAGCTGCTTTGTCCCTTCAATGCCAGTGTCAGCTTATGCAGCCTAGCTTGGGTCACACGCCCTTCTTGATCCTATACTCAGGATGACACATTGCTCTGGTTGGCCAGGCTAATCTAGTGCCACAGGAACTACGTGCAAGCCAAGCACGGAGGTGCACACCTGCAATGAAGGCTGAGGCAGGAAGCTTGAAAGTACAAGGCCAATCTGGGCAATTTAGGAAGGCCCTGTCTCAAAAAATAAAAAGGGCTGGGGATGTGGCTCAGCACTTCCTGGGTTCAATCCCCAGTACTGCAAAAACAAACAAAAACCAAAGCAAACCAAACAGAACCACATGCAATGAGCAAGACAAGGTAAGTCATCAAAAGGAAATGGAAGCAGGGCCCAGTGGCTGTAACCCCAGGATTTAAGGAGGCTGAGGTAAGAGGGTCACAAGCTCAAATCCTGCGTAAACTGGAGGGGTGAGAGTGGATCTCTGTGGCAGAGCACTTACCTAGTGAGGGGCCCTGGGTTCCAAAAAGGAGAGAAACTGGAGAGTGGGCAAAAGTAATGTGTGCCTACTCTAGGAGGCCATCACTGAGTCTTTCAGGAAAACACTGGCAGACCTAGTCCTTTTCTGCCCACTATTGGGAGGTCTCCAATCTTATTTTGTTTTTGTATTTGTCTTTCTTTGTACCAGGGATCAAACCCAGGGCCTTCATACTGAACCACATCTCTAATCCTTTTTATTTTTTATTCTGAGACAAGGCCTCACAAAGCCACTAAGTAACCCCGTCTGGGCTCAAACTTGATTCTCCTGCTTCAGCCTCCCTAGTAGCTGTGGTTACAGGCATGTGCTGGAGGTTTAGAGTTGTAGGCCACAAAGTTGCTCCGTCTCTCTTAGCCACCAGCAATTGTGTCACCCAGGACAAATGGAAAGGTAATTCATGTTAAAATGCCAATAAGCAGGATGTGGTGGCACACGCCTGTAATCCAAGCACTCGGGAGGCTAAGGCAGGAGGATAGCAGAGAGTTTGAGGCCAATCTGTGTTACATACTGAGTTCAAAGCCAGCCTGAACTACATTCCAGACCCTGTCTCCCAAAAAAAAAAAAAAATGCCAGTGACTCCCAGAAAGGGGAAACATGTTTGTGGCAGAGGCTACCTGAAAAAGGCAAAGCTCACTGGAAATGAGTGAATCTTCTGGTGTGGCAAAAGGACAGGGATCTCTGAGGAGATTTCCAAGTCCTCAGGGACCCAGCTGCTCAAAGGCAGCCAGAGGTCGGGGTGAGCACCTCCCTCCCCAGCTCCAGTCTCCATGGCAAGCACATGGCCCTTCTGGCACATTAGAGTTCTAGGCTGGGCTGTGCCCTTCCTCTGAGGAATCTGTCTGTGCCCTGGTCAGCGTGTCAGCTCAGCTCTGCTCCAAAGCTGTCCCCCCACACTCACCCCGCTTATCTCCCTTTCTCTCTGGGTCCCTCCCTCTCTCCTCCTTTTTCTTCTCTCCCCCCCCCCCGCCCCCGTGCTGGATGGAGAACCCAGAACCCAGGACCAGTCCCAGGCATCAATCTCTAATACTGATTTTTTAAAAGAGAGAGTTCTCTTCTGAACCATTACAGCTGTTTTGTGTGTGAGAATGTGGGAAGGAGGGACCTGGAAGCAGATGGGACAGGTGAGAACATTAGAACATTAATTATCCTGCTTTTCCGCCCACCCACAATGCACCCCCCCCAGCCACCCAGCATGCATTCGCCTACACTCCTCCATTCATCTCTGTACCCCCAACATTCCTGGCACTGCTGCTGGGATCCAGCCTTGGAAGCACAGAGATGAGCTCTATCTGCCCCTGCCCTGAAGCCTCTCAGTCTGGCAGGAGAGATGTCCACAGATGCACCTCGTGGCCTGATTCTGTGACCAATGCTGTGGGCACGGCAGGGAGCACTTGATTATGCTGGCAATATTTTGGCTATGTGCTGACAGACATGTCTGTGTTTGCCAGGAGCAAGGAGGAGAGAGGACAGCAGGGGAAGAGCACAGCTCAGCCCTGGGAGGTAGAAAAGAGACAAGCCGGCCTGAAGCATAGGGTGGAGGGAGGGCCGAGGCAGAAGTTGCCAGTGGGAAGCTAAGCAGGGCCTTTAATTCTGACCATGAGGAGCCAGGGGTGGCTTTTGAAAAGAAAAAAACCCAGCACCCAGAGTGTGTGGCTAGAGGTCTGGGATGGCCAGCAGGCTCTTGCTCAAGGCCCAAGGAGACACACGTGCCAACCTCCAGCCTGCAATTTAAAGAAAAAAGTCTGGCATGGTGGTGCACACCTGTAAACTTATTCTGGGAGGCTGAGACAAAAGAATTACAATTCAAAGCCAGCTTGGGCAACTGAGTGACTTAGTGAGACCCTGTCTCAAAATAAAAAATACAGTAAACCAGGTGTGGTGACACACGCCTGTAATCTTAGCACTCAGGAGGCTGAGGCAGGATGATCACTGTGAAGTTTGAGGCCAGCCTAGGCTACCTAGTGAGCTCAAGGCCAGCCTGAACTATGTAGTGAGACCCTGAACTCAAAAGAATAAATATGAATAAATAAATAATAAAAAGGGGGCTGGAAATATAGTTTAGTGTGCAGGCCCTGGGTTCAACTTCTAGTACTACAAAAAGGAAAGGACAGGACAGGACACCCTAAACCTCAGGAAAGATGCCATTCATAGGCACTGCCCCTGAGATGGATGGACAGATAGACAAATGGATGTTTGCACACCAGGTGGGTGTCCAGACACAATCCTGAGCGCTGAGCCACACCTGCACTCTGGGGACACATCCCAGGGACCTGTCAGGATCACGGGCATTAGGCCTGTGCACCCCAATGTGCTTGGCTCCACAAGGCTTAGGGGGCTCATGGATGCATGGCCATGGAAACAGGACTAGAGAGTAAATGCCTCTCCCAGCTGGGCTTTCCTTGAGGGCAGTAGCTCCTGAATTTTCTTGCATGTGTCTGAATTTTGATTCTAAGAAAGCACCCTAGGCCCCTGTCAGGTGCACTGAGCACTGTTGGCTCTGTCAGAGGGAGTTGTCTTTCACAGGGAGCAAGAGTTGGGGGGGCAGCCTAGAAATGACCCCCTGGTAGGTCTGGGGCTCAGTGGCTGAATCACCAACCTTACCCGATGCTCCCAGCCTTCTAGGTGTCAGGCCCTGCCAAGAAAAGCTCTCAGCCTTGAGAGCTGGTACAGCCAGATCTTGGAGTGCTACAGGGAACTGGGACAAAAAAAAAGAAGTCAGTCTGTCTAAACCTCACTTTCTCCATCTGTTTAATGGTATTACTTATACTCTAGGCTTGAAGCAACTTAATGAGGAAATTGTGGACTAGGGGTGTCCATAGTGTTCCAAAGAGTCAACTCTGTCAAAGCTGCCAGCCAGAGCCTCAGGAACACATCTGTGATTGGTTTCTATGTTGTGTGTGTGTGTGTGTGTGTGTGTGTGTGTGTGCGCACATGCACGTATGTGGTGCTGGCAAGGGCTCTTGAGCTACCCCACTGAGCGAGCTATACCCCTAGCCCAAACAAGCTCGGTTAACTGCTCATAGCAACATGGGAGAGCTCACACTAGGAAACTGGGGACGTCAGTAAAAGAATGATAGAATTAGGGCCTGGGACTTAGCTCAGTGGTTCCGCCATCTGCCTTGTAAGCACAAGGACCCGAGTTCAATTCCCAGTACCCCCCCTCAAAAAAATAGAATTTATAGGATTTGGGCTTGTTAGGTGATTTATGGCAGTGTGTTTGGTTTATTTTTTGCAGTTCTGGGTATTGAACTCAGCTCTGTGTGTGTGTGTGTGTGTGTGTGTGTGTGTGTGTGTGTGTGTTTTGAGACAGAGTCTCCCTATGCAATCCAGGCTGGCCTCAAACTTGCAGGGATCCTCCTGCCTCAGCCTACAGAGTGCCGGGATTACAGGCACGTACCACCATGCCTGGCTTGAACCCAACATCTTGTACATACTAGAAAAGTACTGGTAAAGTTGGGTGTGGTGGTGCACCTGTAATGCCACCATTCTGGAAGGCTGAGGCCGTGTGATCACAAGACAGAGCCTAGTCTAGGCCATGTAGTGACTTAGCAAGACCCTGTCTGAAAAATTTTATTTTATTTTATTTTATTTTATTTATTTTTTTTTTAGTACTGGGGACTGAACTCGGGTCCTTGTGCTTGTGCAGCAGGTGGCGAAACCACTGAGCTAAATCCCTGGCGCTGTCTCAAAAATTTTAAATAAAGATCTGAACCAAGGGAAGGCTCTTGGTTCAATACCCAGTTACCAATCCCTCCAAAACAAGCACTCTACTGAATTTCACTCCTAGCCCTGTGTGTGTGTGTGTGTGTGTGTGTGTGTGTGTGTGTGTGTGTGTGTGTGTTGAGACAGGGTCTCAGCCTCTGGAGTAGCTGGGACTACAGGTGAAGGCTGAAAGAAGCAGAGCATAGTGGCACATGCTGTAATCCCAACACTTGGGAGGCTGAGGCAGGAGGATCACTACAAGTTTGAGGTCAATTTGGACTACATAGCATGACCCTGTCTCAAAGACTCCAACCTTCTCCCATAAAAAGGAAGCAGGGAAAGCAGGGATTTGCTCTGAATAGGAAGTAAGGATAAGTCTATGAGTAGGTATCTCAATGAATCTTATCTAGGAAGGGAATCAGAGTGGATTAAAGTTGTAACTGATAGTGAAGTTACATATTATCCAGGTTGGGCCTACAGGTGTGGCTCAGTGACAGAGCACTTGCCTAATGTGTGCAAGGCCCTGGGTTCCATATGGAGCACCTCAGATAAAAACAACCACTTAGCAGCCAGGTTTGGCAGGTTTGGGGGATTTTTTTTTTTTTTTGTCTAAACAATGTTCATGAGATTGCAATCAGACAAAATTACAGATTAGTCTTGTTTTTGGATTAATTCATCATGGACACAGAGCAGCATTGTCTGATGTTGATTTTTTTTTTCTGTTATTTGTTTCAGTGCTGGGGTTTGAACCCAGAGAGTACTGAGCTACATCCCCAGCCTTTTTAATTTTTCGAGACAGAGTCTTGCTCAATTGCCCAGGCTAGCCTTGAATTTGTGATTCTGCTGCCTGGGCCTCTCAAATAGCTGAGATTATAGACACCCACCACTACGCCCAGGTTAGACTTGTTTCTTTTGTGGAGAACCACTTTTGTTCTTTGTGCTTTTTATTTATTTTTGTGGCACTAGGGATTGAACCCAGGGCCTCAAGCATGTTTTTATAAGTACTTTTTTCACCAGGCATTATGGCACACACCTGTAACCCCAGCACTCTGGGAGGCCAAGGCAGGAAGTTCACAAATTCAAGCCCAGCCTAGGCAACTTATTGAGATCCCTATTTATTTATTTATTTATATTTTATCCCATTCCCCCTCCCCTCCCTATATACAAAAGCTTTGTTTCCATTTTTTTCTTCTATTTTCACTTTTGTTTCTTGTTCCTTCCTTCCTTTCTCCATCCTTCCTCCCTTGTTCCCCTTCCCATTTGAACATTTTCTTCCCGTTTCCCAATATCTTTTGGTTTCTCACACCAGAGAAGCAATGCAGTATTTAAACATGTGTGTCTGATTTATTTCACTTAAGTGTATGGTCTCTAGGTCTATCCATTTAGCTATAAACGTCTGAAGCTCATCCTTTATGGCAGAGTAGTACTCCATTGTATTAAAAAAAACCACATCTTCCTTATACATTTGTCAGTTGATGCGCATTTGGGCTGTTTCCAAGCTTTAGCTATTACAAACTGCCACTATAAACATGGGTGCCCATATATCACTGTGGTAGGATGCTTCTAATTCTTTCAGAAAGATACCAAAAAGAGGTATAGCTGGGTCAAATGGAACCTCTACCTTTAGTTCTTTGAGGAATCTCCACACTGATTTCCACAGTGGTTGCTCCAGTCTACACCCCAACAACAGTGGAGAAGGGTTCCCTTTTCCCCATAACCCTTCCAGTATTTGTGGGGGTTTTTGTTTTTGTTTTTTTTTTTTAAATTTTTTTTTTGGTACCAGGGATCGAACTCGGGTCCTTGCGCTTGCGAAGCAGGCGGCGGAACCACTGAGCTAAATCCCCAGCCCCCCTTCCAGCATTTGTTATCGGTTGATTTCATGGTAGCAACCATTCTTTTTGGAATGAGATAGAATCTCAGTGTTGTTTTAATTTTCATTTCACAAGTGACAAGTGATGTTGAACATTTCTTCATTTATTTATTTGCCGATTCTACTTCTTTATCTGAGAAGTATCTTTTCATTTTAGATGCCCATTTTTGCATTAGGTCTTTAAATTTTGGGTGTCTTTTTTTTTTTTTTTAGTTCTTTATATATTCTAGATAATAGTCCTTTATCTGATGAATAGCTGGTAAAAAAAATTTTCCCACACTGTGGGTTGTTTCTTCATTCTGTTGGTGGTTTCTTTTGAGTGCAAAAGCTTTTTAATAAGATGAGGACCCAGTTGTTGATTCTTTGTAGTATATTCCATGCAGTCCAGGTTTTGTTCATGAAGTCTTTGCCTCTGCTTGTCCTCAAGCGTTCTACCTATTCTCTCTTGGAGCAGATTTAGTGTTTCCATTTTAATATTTTGACCTTTGATCCATTTCGATTTTAGGTTAATGCATGGTGAAAGATATGGTCTAGTTTCAATCTTCAGCATGTGGAGAGCCAGTTTTCCCAGCACCATTTATTAAAGAGGCTATCTTTCTTCCAGTGAAAGTGTTTGGCTCCTTTGTCAAAGATTAGGTGGCTGAGTATGTTTGGAGTTGTTTCTGCATCTTCTAGTCTTTTCCATCGATCCTCAAGTCTGTTCTTTTGCCAGTGCCATGCTGTTTTTATTACAGTAGCATTGTAGTATAATTTTTTAAGTCAGCGATTGTGATGCCCCCTGCCTTGCCTTTGTTGCCCAGAATTGCTTTTGCTACTCTAGGTCTCTTCTGGTTCCAAATGAACTTTAGGGTTGTTTTTCCTAATTCTGTGAGATATGCTGTTGGAATTTTGATTGGGATTACATTAAATCTGTATAACAATTTTGGAAGTATAAGACCCCTTTTTAAACTAAAAAGTAAATCAGATATGCTGGTACACACCTCTAATTCCAGCACTTGGGAGGCTGAGACAGGAGGATTGCTGTGAGTTCGAGGCCAGCCTGGGCTACACAGTGAGTTCAAGGCCAGCCTGAACTACATAGCAAGACTGTCTCAAAAAACAACAAGAAAACAAACAAACAAAATATAATTAATAAATAAATAAATAAGGGCTGGAGATGTAGCCCAGTCCAAAGCTCCCCTGGATACAACCCCCAGTACCACCAGAAAAGGGTGGAGGGAGGGGCTGTCATTCTGTGTACCCTTCCTGGACCTTATGCTACAGCCTAAATCCTAATAAAGCCTCTTCCAGAGGAGAGGGAGAGAGAGGGTGGAGGGAGGTTATGCTACCCTGCGCTGCTGAGCTACATTCCCAGCCTTGAGGTGTAGATCAACTGCAGAGTACTTGCCTATGGCCCTGGGAGAGTGGGTTCGACTTCCTTAACTCCACACAGGTAGACACTAATCTATTAAAAATCCTTTTCCTTATCTCCTGGGGTCATGGTGGGGTCCAGCTTGACCTACACTTCCTTCCCCAACCGCATCAGAGCTAAGCGCCCTGGTAGCCAATAAATGCTCCTTTGGAAGAATAGACCCTCCTTTGAAAAAAAAAGGGAGGGAAAGGGGCTTTCAAGAGCCTAGAAATAAAGTAGCATGTTCAGAAGCAGGGTCGCCTAGGTAGACAACAGGTGCTGCATAAATCCTTAGTGGTGCTGCACTATGAGCCCAAAATGATCTTTGTTGGGGCCACTGTAAGTGCTCTGTAAATGACCTCCCTCCTTTGTGATACTGGGGATTGAACCCCGGGGCACTCTACCCCTGAACTACAGCTTCGACCCTTTTTCATTTTTAAAATTTTGAAACAGGGTCTTGCTAAATTGCTCAGCACTCGAAGTTGTGAATCCCTCCTGCCTCAGCCTCGCTCCGTGCTGAAATAGCAGGCATGTTTAAATGCCCCCTGTAGAAGTGCTCCACGCTAGCCTCCTGCTCCGCAGGATTCCTTACTAGTCGGCGGGGTCACCTTCATCTAGGGTCGAGTGAGGTGGGGCGATCAGTTACCGATAAGTCAAGGGCCTGGATAAGCCAAGCGCCCAAGGCTAGCCCTCAGGGGAAACACAGACGCCTGGTGTGTGCTCTTAGGTGACAGTCATTACCTATAAATGCTCCCACTGGTTCTGGGGATGGGGAGGGTTGGAAATTCCATCAGCTGTCTCGAAGGGTGGGGAAGGTCAGACCTCGCTTTATTTGCCATCTGTGAGACTGGGACACAAGTGGAGAGGACGTGCACGGGTAAGCGTGCGGAGGAGACCAAGCCTGCCTCCCCCCTCCCCTTTTCCCATCTCTACTCCCTAGGATTAGAGATTTGGCCATTCGGAAGTTTGTTCTTCGAGATCAGAAAACCTGCTGTGGGAATGTTCGGGGCTGGAACACAACAGACCGGAAAAGTGCGCGCGCTAACATTCTGCGTGCCGACGTGCCCCGCGCCCGGATCCCCGCAACCCTGTCGCTCCTCTCTGGCGCGATCCTCCCGCTCCCTCCTCCAGGTACCCGCCCCGATCCCGTTCTCCGATTGGCCTAACCCGGCTGCCGGCCCGCCCGGGATTTAAAGGGCCAGCTCCGCCTAGCCCGCCTGGGAGCCGCTGCTGGTCCCGGCCTTGAGGCCTGCGGGGGAGGCTGCCGGGAGGAGGTGGCTACAGTGGCAGCGGCGGCGCGTCCCGGCCCCCAGGACCAAGGCTTCCTTCCTGCCAGGTAGGTCGCCAGTGGTGTGCACGCCGCGCCCTCGCCCCTATCCTTGAGCAAGTCTCCTCGTACCAATCTGAGCCATGTCCTGGGACCCCTCCGCATCACCTTCCCAGTCCCCCTCCTGGTGTGTCCCCCGCCTACATCTTCCCTCCCTGCAGCCCCTGGACCTGGGCAGGGCTTTGTTGGAGGCCTTTCGCCGGGCGGGGGTGAGATGCGGAGCGCGGAAGATGCAGGATCCTCTTCCATCCACACAAGAAGAGATGCACACAGCCCCCGAGTGTCACAGAATTCCCCCTCTGCTCTCCGCACAGAGCCACTATACCTTGGAAACCAGAGCCCCCTCCCCCTGCCCCGCTTGATCTGTGGGCCTAGAATGTACATCATTTGATCATCATTCGACCGGACTGTTCACAGCATTCAAGATACACGGGCATTCATTCACCGCGGGTCACAGCTGTGCTTGTGCACCCAGAACACCTACTCGCACGCACAGTTGGGGGCTCAGTCTAATGTACCTGATGTTCCCATCCTTCCCCAGACCCCCCAGTACCAGCTGTGGGTTGAGCAGCTCCAAATGAAACAGGATGCTCAAGTCTATTCCCTTGGGCATGGGCAGCCCCGTGGACATCCTGCTCCCTCTGTGTCCTTCCCCTTGGCAGATCTGTCCATCTGTCCACCCATTTGTGGGGGTCCACAATGGCCACCTTCAGCCGCCAGGAATTTTTCCAGCAGCTACTGCAGGGCTGTCTCCTGCCTACCATCCAGCAGGGACTTGACCAGATCTGGCTGCTCCTTGCCATCTGCCTCGCCTGTCGCCTCCTCTGGAGGCTGGGTAAGTGCCTTGCCCACCATGTGCCTGCCACCATGCCAGACCATACCATATCTGCCATGTTTGTCCATACTAAGCCACACCTCACCCTGCTACACCCTGCCATGCCAAGCTAGGTCTAGATGTGTTCAGCCCCATCAGATCCCACCACCCCCCAAGCTTCATGCCACCTTACCACATCCTACTGTGCTCAGCCACCACATGCCATACCATGCCAAGCCACATCCTATCATACCAACTCACGCCCTTCAGTATTTGTGGGCTCTAGGATTCTGGAAAGCTGAGGTTCTTGGTGAGGTCCTGAAATATCTACATCCCAAGGTTGCTCTGGAATGCTGATGTCCAGGGTTAAAGAATCTCAAAGTGCCATGGTTACAACATATGGAGATTCTGGCAAGTTGAAATTCTCACATTCTAGGCTTTCAAAATGTTAGCATTCTGGATTTCTAGAATCGGGACATGATGAGATTTCTGGATTCTAGGGTTCTGGCCAGAATCATAGCAGGCATATCCAAAGGATAAGGTTCAAAGTCCCCAAGGTTCCTATAGGATGCAGAGATTTCTGGGAATATAAAATTCAAAGGCTCTGCTGGGGGTTTTTTCTTTTAATTTTAATTGAATGTTTTGTTTTTTCCCAGGTTTGTTAGTATTAGTATTTTGTGGTGTTTGGCATTTAACCCAGAGCCTCATGCATGCTAGGCAAGCCCTGTGCCATTGAGCTACATTCTCGGCCCTCCCAGGTTTATTATTTTGACATATTTCAAAGCTACTGAAAAGTTGAAAAAAATAGTACAGGGAACATGCCTATATACTTCAACAGATTCTCCAACTGTTAGAATTTTGCCATACTAGCTTGCTTTATCTATCTGTCTATCTGCCTATCTACCTATGGTCTTCCTGAATCACTTGAATAACCTGCTGATATTATGACACTTCAGCCCAAATCCTTTAGTATGTGGCCACCAGTAAAAAGAATGTATTTTCCCACAACTATATCTTTAACCAGCACTCTCTAAAGTTTTATTGTGGATGCAGTAAATTTTTTTGAGACAGGGTCTTGCTTTGTAGTTCAGGCTGGCCTTGAACTCACTATGTAGCCCAGACTGGCCTCAAACTCATGGCAATCCTCCTACTTCAGACTCCTAAGTGCTGGAATTACAGGCATGTGCCACCACATCCCCAGATGCAATAATATTATCCAACATAAACTGATACTTGAATTTCTTCCAGGGTCCCCAGAATGTCCTTTAGAGATGTTTCTTTTTTTTAAACCCAGGCCCTATCACCCTCTCCAGCTCCGCAATATCAGTTATGGGCCCCCTTCAGTCCCCACCACATGTGACTTCTAGGCTGTTCCCTGTGCCCGTGTCTTCCTCCCCCTCCTGCCAGCCCACCAACCTTCCCTTTCTTGTTCTCTCCTTCCCACCCTCTCTCTCTCCCCTCTCTCCCTCTCCCGAAGGATTGCCATCCTACCTGAAGCATGCAAGCACCGTGGCAGGTGGCTTCTTCAGCCTCTACCACTTCTTCCAGCTGCACATGGTCTGGGTCGTGCTGCTGAGCCTCCTGTGCTACCTCGTGCTCTTCCTCTGCCGACACTCGTCCCATCGTGGCGTCTTCCTCTCTGTCACCATCCTCATCTACCTGCTCATGGGGTACGGCTGTGCTTCCTCATCCTCTCGCTGTGGGAAGAAGTGTGGGTGGCCCCCTGTGGTACCTGACATGGTCGTTCAAGATGGGGAAGTTTGGAGAGTCCAGGGAGAAAGAAGGGTGTCTGAGAGAGTTGTTCTAGGCAGAGGTACTAAATGGGGAGTGTGCAGTGTTGCCAGAGGAGGGGACCTGCAAGGGTTGTCCTTCCACCATGCTGCACAGGACAGGTGGGTGTGGGCTTCCTCTGGAGGAGGGAGCCTGGGACAACTTTCCTTCATGAGGTTGTGCAGCACAAGGGAATGGGGAGTCCTCTGGGCAGCTTGGTGCTCCCCCTCCATGTCCCCCCATGATCTTAGGCCATGGGGGCTGTGGGGCCAAGACCAGGACCTTTTCCCCTCAGTGAGATGCACATGGTGGACACCGTAACATGGCACAAGATGCGAGGTAGGTTAGCCCTGCCCCAGCCCTCCTGTCCCCTCCACAATTCCTCATTGGCCTCAACCTGAGTCTTTCCTCCACTTCTCTCCCTCATCCACCACCCAACAATGCAGGCCTGACATTCCCCTTGCCTCTGGGTCTCTCTACCATGTTTTCCCCCACAAGTCTGAGTGTCCAATGTTATATATGTGCCTGACATCTTTGAGTAAGGGTGTCTCCCTGTCCTGGCTCATTTGTCCACCTGCCTGTCTATCCCTGTGCCTGCGTCCCTGCTCTCGTACCCCCTTTTCCTCACATCTGTCACTTGGTGAACCCTCTCCCTCCGTGCTGACCTGCTCTCTTGCCCATCCACTTGACCATGGGCCCCACACATAGGGGCCCAGATGATTGTGGCCATGAAGGCGGTGTCTCTGGGCTTCGACCTGGACCGAGGCGAGGTGGGTGTTGTGCCCTCACCTGTGGAATTCATGGGCTACCTCTACTTCGTGGGCACCATCGTCTTTGGGCCCTGGATACCCTTCGACAGCTACCTACAGGCTGTCCAAGGCCGCCCACTGGTGAGGTCCTGGGTAGACAGGTGGGCAGGGACTGTGGGAGCCACCAGAGGGCAGTGCTCATGGAGCCTTCATCCCCACAGAGCCGCCGATGGCTACAGAAGGTGGCCCGGAGCCTGGCACTGGCCCTGTTGTGCCTTGTATTGTCCACTTGTGTGGGCCCTTACCTCTTCCCCTACTTCATCCCCCTTGATGGTGACCGCCTCCTTCGCAAGTGAGCACAGCCTTTGAGGCCCCAGCCCAGCAGTGAGGGGGTTGGGTAGGGGCCTGGGGTCTCCCCAATTCTGAGCCTGTCTCTTAATACTTCTGTCCTCTTCTGTTGCTACAGCAAGAAACGCAAAGCCAGGTAAATGAGGGCAGGTGCTAAGGGCGAGTGGGGTGCCTAGGGGTGGGGCAGGGCCTAGGACCACTTGCTTCCGGAAGTCTGAATCTACCTGACCTTCCACCCCATGACTAGACAGAGACTGACCAAGATTGGCTCTGTGACTGTATGTGACTGACACTGCGACACATACTATGTGTCTGGCTGTCCATTTGTTCATCTCTTTCATCATTAGGAACAAGTTATGTGCCCAAAATTGGGAGTGACAAGTGTGCATTAGTTGGTGACTCTGGCCTATCTGTGACTCTGGCTAGGGGGATATATGGGTTGTTTGCCTATGGCCCCTGACTCCCCCATATGTGGAACTGAGAGTTCTGGCTGGCTGGCTGTGTCATTGTCACTGATGGGGTGTGTGGCTGTCATTGGATAGGGTAGATCTGAGTGGGTGATTCTGGCTTGGTGGTCACTCTGGTCTGACTGTAGCATGCTGTGTGCCTGTCTGATTGATCCCGCCTGTGTGTCTGCTGTCTCTGACTGCTTGGTATTGGCTAGCCGCTGGGTTGTGACCAACTAGGAACCTGCACCTGTCTGTAGGACTGACTGGCTGCCTCTGCTTTGACCTAGGATTGGCTCTGGCTGTGTGATTGTATGGCCTCTCCCCCCTTCACTGGCTGCTAATTATGTCTGCTAATGAATGAGTTTCCAAAAAGTCCAGTGACTTGACCACTGTCACCCAGCTAAGCAGCCAGGCATGAATCCCAGGCCTATTTTCAGACCTTATGCTTTGACTGATGCAGGATGCTGCCTGGTTTTGGCCATATCTGATTGTAAAATTGACAGAATGTGTATGTGTACATGCATCTGTGTGTGTATGGTTTGTTTTCACACATGCTAAATGGTTCAGAGCATCACTAAAGGGTTTTGACTGACTTATGGTTACTGAGTCTGATGAGAGGTTCAAGGCTGGGAGTCTGATAGCCTTTGTGGCTGGTGGTGTGGTGTTTTAGCTTGCAGGGCTGTGTCAGATCATAGGACAGCTCGTGCATCTGTGTGGGCCACGTGAAACGAACCACCTGCCAGTGTATGTCTGCGTGTGACTATCATAGGCTGCTTCTTTTGCCACTACATTTCTGTCTGTCTTGTCTATGAACAACTCAGCCCAGTCTTCAAGACCTCTCTGTCTTTTCTTTCCTCTCTGCTGCCTTCCTGACCCCTGGGGGCCCTAGGGGCACCATAGTAAGGTGAGTCCACCGAGCCGGACCGGGGATGGTGACACCTGGTGGGGTGTCATGGGGGCCCTAGGCTCATGCCTCTCTCCCCTACCCCTTCCTCTCCAGGTGGCTGAGAGCCTACGAGAGTGCAGTCTCCTTCCACTTCAGCAACTATTTTGTGGGCTTTCTGTCTGAGGCCACAGCCACGCTGGCAGGGACCGGCTTCACCGAGGAGAAGGATCACCTGGAATGGTGGGAGTGACTGAGGGCTCACTCTTCCCCATGGTGCTGCCTAGGGGAGCTGCAGGGAGGAGGGAGGGTGCTCCCAGGGGAGGGAACAGCGAGACAAAAGTGCAGCAGCCAGATGGGTTGAGATCCCAATTGGATTTGCATGGCTCTTTTGCCCACAGGGACTTAACAGTGTCCAGGCCACTGAATGTGGAGCTCCCCCGGTCAATGGTGGAAGTTGTCACAAGCTGGAACCTGCCTATGTCTTATTGGCTAAATAACTGTGAGTCACCAAGTCACCACTGCAGGGGAGTTGGTAATCCAGGAGGCCTGGTCACATATTTATATAACAGACATTTACTGAGCAACTGCACTGGGCACCAAAGATACAGCAGGAACAAAAAAAAAAAAAACCACACAGTCACTGCCCCAGTGGAACTGCCATTTGGTGGTGGGACATAATAAGAAAAAACTACACTAGTTCAGATGTAGGCCAGGCATGGCGGTGCATGCCTGTAATCTCAGCATTTGGGAGGCTGAGGCAGGAGGATCGCCATGAGTTCAAGGCCTGCCTGGCCTACATAATGAGTTCAAGGCCAGCTTGGCCTGATAGTAAGACCCTGTCTCAAAAAAATTTTTTAGATGTAATAAATGTATCAAAATTCAAGGTGAGAAGTGTTACAATGAAATAATAAAAACCTCAAATTATAAATAAAGAGCAAGATAAAACATAATAGGAAGTAGGGAGATAGATCTTTCTCAAATGGGAAGGGGATCAAGAGATGGAGGGAGGGGCCCGGGGATTTAGCTCAGTGTTAGCTGCCTGCCTTGAATCGGGAGGTCCTGAGTTCGATCCCTGGTACCAAAAAAAAAAAACAAAAGAGATTGAGGATGTGACATCTGAGGAAGGTGAGGGATAAAGGAATGCAGATATGTGAGGGAGAAATTCAACAGATGAAGAAGCAGCAGGTGCAAATGCCCTGAGGCAAGAGCTTGCTTGGTGTGTGAAGAATGAATGGCAAGGTCATTTTGGTCTGGAGGTGGAGCTCATGCTTAGTTCGTGCCAGGCCCTGGGCTCCATCCCTAGCATCATGGAGTTGGGGGAGAAGGGAAGAAGGTCGCTGGGGAGGGCAGAGTAAGTCAGGATGCCAGTGCTAGGACACAAGCTCCAGGAGGTCCTGTAGGGCCATGTGGGCCATGGAAAGGCCTTTGGCTTTTTCTCCAAGGGTGACAGGAGTTACTCAGGGCAGGGCTCCATGTTGTAACAGGATCCCTCTGGCTGCTGGGGAACAGACTGAGGGCAAAGATGAGGCCAGAACCAGCAGTCCAGGCCAGCGACAGTGGTGGCAGCAGGTCACAAGGACAGGAGGTATAAATTCTAAAGGTGGAGCTCAGGGGATTCGCTAAAGATTCAGATTAAGGGAGATTGCAGATCCAGGGTGATTCTGAGCCATGTGCCCTGAGGTCCCTGAACTGAATTTGGGAAGACTGTGGGAGGAGCAGGCAGCCAGGGAGGTTCAGAAGCTAGGATTTGGGCAGGTGAAGATGGAGATCATCATCAGGACTTTAATCCCAGGGGCCCCAACCAATTGTGGGTGTTCTCATCCTGCTTGTGGCTCTTGGGAATGGCACCAGGAATCTCTGAAGAATCCTGACCTGGGCCTGGGACTTAGCTCAGTGGTTCCGCTGCCTGCCTCAAAAGTGGAAGGACCTGAGTTTGATCCCCAGTACCAAAAAAAAAAAAAAAAATCCTGACCTGCATCTCTCCCGTCCAGATGTTTTCAAGAATGCTCTCCGCCTGGGCACCTTCTCAGCCATACTGGTCACCTATGCGGCCAGCGCCCTCCTGCACGTGAGTAAGGTGGAGTGGGATGGGGGCACTGGGTGGGTGGCAGGGCCTCCTCCTCACTCATTTCCTTGCCCCCTGGGCTCCCAGGGCTTCAGCTTCCACTTGGCTGCGGTACTGCTGTCCTTGGCGTTTATCACTTATGTGGAGCATGGTGAGTGCCCGACCTGGTTCAGCAGGCAGACTGAAGGTCCAAGGTCCATGGGAGGCCTGGAGCCACTGTCCCCTAAGGCTAACCTGATCCCCTTACCTCCCCGCACTGCCCCAGTCCTCCGGAAGCGCCTGGCTCAGATCCTCAGTGCCTGCGTCTTGTCAAAGCCATGTCGACCAGACTGTCCACACCGGCATCGCTTGGTGAGGGTTCTGCCTGGGGAACCTCATTCCCAGCCCTCCCCCTCAGAAATGTCACTTCTGTCTGCATTTTGTATCTGTCATAGGGTGCCCAGATTCCTTTTCTGGTGCCAGAGCCATCCCTGTATCCTCACCTCTATTCACTAGCATTTGTTTCTCTAATAGGCATTTATTGAACACCTGCTGTATGTACACGTGGCACATGTGCCCTCAGTGAACACTCACTGAGCACCTGCTGGTTTTAGGTTGCTGGAGATACAGTGGTGAACAAAACAGGCCAAAGTCTGGCCCAACGGGACAAACATTTTAACAGAGGAGAGAATAAAGTGAAAATTAAGTTAATGAAATCTAATATTAGTCAGGTTGTGAATAGTGCTAAATATAGGGCAAGGGAGTGGGAAGTGTGAGAGGGTTCCCTTTTAAATAAGGTCAGGGACACTTCCAAGGTAAGGGGACTTTAGGGAAGGAGGTGAGGGAGAGAAGCATCCCAGGCTGAAGAGACCCCCATGTGGAGGAAAATGGGAGCATGCCTGCAGTCTGAGGAACCATGAGAGGCCAGTGTGGCTGGAGCAGAGTAACGCAGGGGAGATGTGGGCCCTCCAGGTCATAGCGGGGACTTGTTTTTGTTTTGTTGTTGTTACTCTGTTTGGCCTAAGAAATACCGACAACGTCACATAGTTTGTGTCCATGTGGGACCAGTGTTCATCACCTTAAAACCCTTGCTCAAAGCCCCACCATTCTTGCTCCTCCACTTGAACACTTGCATCTCTTCCAACCCGGACGTCCTCATGGTTCACAACACCCTCGCCCTCTGAGCTCCCTTAAGAGGCTCCCTGAACCATCTCTTTCCCGTCTCACCTGGGCATCCCTATTCCTGGGACCCACAGTGCCTTGCGAATCCTGCTGGGTTTCCCTGTGCAGGCGGCGGTGGGGACAGTGAGTAGGTACAGCTACCAAGCATGTCCATCTGTCCCCCACAGGGCCTGGGGGTGCGAGCCTTAAACTTGCTCTTTGGGGCCCTGGCCATCTTCCACCTGGCCTACCTGGGCTCCCTGTTTGATGTTGATGTGGATGACACCACAGAGGAGCAGGTGAGGTGGGGCCCTGGGCTGGAGGGAAAACCAGGAATGGCACTTCCTGTTCATGGGAAACTTGGGGACAGGGAGAAGGAGGGAGGAGCTCCTCAGTCCTATTTCTTAGCATGTGCAGTGAGTGTGCTTCACCCTCCCTTTCTTAGTGTCCCTCTGTTTGAGTTACAGTGTTTGCTCTTTGAGAGAGATGTGGAAATTTATTTATTTTCCTTTCAAAATTTATTATAGGATGGGTGTTGTGATGCATGCCTATAATGCCAGCAAAATGGGAAGCTCAGGCAGGAGTATCACAAGTTTGATCCCAGCCTGGGTAACGAAAGGACTTAGTGAGAAACTCTCATAAATAAATAAATAAATAAATAAATAAATAAATAAATAAATAAAAAGGTCCGGGGATGTAGCTCAGTGTGACGGTTCTGGGTTCAATCCCCAAACAAACAAAAAAAATCATTTTGTAAAGATGGTGTACAAAACCCAGGTTTACTTTTTAATTATTTATTTATTTAATTTTCTGTTGTTGTTTTGAGATGGGGACTCACTATATAGCCCAGGCTGGCCTCAAACTTGGAGGCACTTGCGAGGCAGGCGGCAGAAACACTGAGCTAAATCCCTGGCCCCTTTATTTTTTATTTTGAGACAAACTCTCACTAGGTCCCTTAGTTGCAGAGGCTGGACTCAACTTGGAATCCTCCTGCCTAAGCGTCTCAAAGTGCTGCCTTTACAGCCGGGTGTGGTGGTGCACGCCTGTAATCCCAACACTCAGGAGGCTGAGGCAGGAGGATTACAGTTTGAGTCCAGCCTGGGCTACACAGTGAGTTCAAGGCCAGTCTGAACTACAAAGTGAGACTGTGTCTGAAAAAAAAAATTGGCCATATGTGGTGGCGCATGCCTATAATCCTAGCACATGGAAGGTTAAGGCAGGAGGGTCTGGAATTCAAGGCCAACCTGGGTTACATAATGAGACTATCAAAACATGTTAAGAGGGCGGGGGATTTAGCTCAGTGGTTCCACTGCCTGCCTCACAAGCACAAGGTCCCAAGTTCAATCCCTGGTACCAAAAAAAAAAAAAAAAAAAGGTTAAGAAAAGATCTTTGAAAAAAGCAAACAAAATACTCAACAATTTAAAATTTTTATTATATATGCAAAATCTGGGCTTGCCTTCTTAAATAAAGTTCTTTTGTCGTTATTTATTGCTGAGGGTGTAACTCAGTGGTAGAGTGCTTGCCTAGCATGTGCCAGGCCTGGGTTCTATCCCCAACAGTACAAAACAACAACAAAGGAAGAAAACAAAGCTAGGCGTGATGGTGCACGTGATGGTGCACACCTGTAATCCCAGCACTGGGGGGCAGGGGGTGGGGCACTGAGGCAGGAGGATCACCACAAACTCAAGGCCAGCTCAGGTTACGTGGTGAGTTTACAGCCAGCCTGAACTATATAGCAAGACCTTGTCTCACACCCCCCCCACACAAAGAAAACAAAACAAAAAAACAATATTTAAGATATGAAGATATTCACAGGGAAGTCTTGCTCCCATCCTCTAGCCCTTCTTATAAGTAATCACTTATTCATTTTATAAATATATCCTTCAAAATGTTGACCATATCAAGCAAATATAAAGATATATTTTAATTCCCTCCCCTAGAGTTTTTAACCTAAAGGCAACACATGAATGACACTGTTCTACAATTTCTAAAAGTCTTCCACATCCGTACATAGTGTCCCCATTCATTTTCCATGGTGAAAATGTGACGGTTTAATTTGTCCCTGACTGGTAGACACTCAATGGTCCCTGTGAAGCTGCAGTAGAAGCCCTTGTGCAGTATCCATGTGGCTTCACACAGGTGCAAACGGTCTTCAGGCTCTGCTCCTGAGCACTGAACTGGAGAGGTGACTTTCTGCCCTCCCACCAGCACAGACTCTTGGATATGGTTGCCACTTGGATAGGAGTAAGATTGTGAGTAAAGCTGAGCATGTTTCTGTGCTTAAGAGCCATTTGATTTTCCTTTACTGGGATGGCTTACTCCCTGTGGTAATTTCTTGGCTTTTACAAAAAATTGACTTCTAGTACCTCTTTATATATTGGAGATTACAGGTCAGAAAGTAGGATTGCACTGTCTTGTTTAAAATGATTTTTTTGGTGGTGCTGGGAATCAAACTCAAGGCCCCATGCATGCTAAAGACACAGTAAACTACACCCTCAGCCCCTTAAAGTGATTGTTTTTGGCAGTGCTGGGGATGGAACCTAGGGCCTCATGCATGCCAGGCAAGTGCTCCACTGCTAAGCTACATACCCATCCCCTTTAAAATGACATTTTTAGGGCTGGGGATTTAGCTCAGTGGCACCGCACCTGCTTTGCAAGCACAAGGTAATGAGTTCGGTCCCTGATACTGAAAAAAATAAAATAAAATGATTTTTTTTTATAGCGGGAGTCAAACTCAGGGCCTCACATGCTAGCCAGGCAGGCGCTGTGCCACTGAGCTACATCCCCGGCAAAATGATCTTTTTTTTTTTTTTTTGAGACAGGGTCTCACTATGCAGTTCAGGTTGACCTTGAACTTGCAGCAATCCTCCTGCCTCAGCCTCCCTAGTGCTTGGCTTACAGGCATGCACCACCATGTCCAACTGAAATGATTTTTCCCCCCCGGTACCAGGGATAGAACTCAGGACCTTGCACTTGCCAGGCAAGTGTGGCACCACTGAGCTAAAACAATTTTTAAAGAAAACAAAAACTGTGTTTGGTCACTTTTCACATGTGCCCAGGGCCTTTTATCCCCTAGGGATGCTGAGAAGTCACAGAAATGTCCTTGGGCAGAGGATGGGTTTTGCTGAGACCCCATTTGTTCTTGCTGAGTGAAACCATCACCTCTTTTTCTCCCACAGGGCTACGGCATGACATACACTGTCCACAAGTGGTCCGAGCTCAGCTGGGCCAGTCACTGGGTCACTTTTGGATGCTGGATCTGCTATCGTCTCATAAGCTAACGCATAGGACCCCCCCATAACCCCTCAAGATCCCTCCTTAGGGAGCCAGCTCTGATCAGGGATGAGGAAAGGCCCTCTACTCCCAGACCGCTCTCCATTCTTGACCCCCAAACACTTGCCCTACACACACACACACACACACACACACACACACACACACACACACACACACACACACACACAGCGTTCCCATGCCTGTCAATCCCCACCCCCTACAAGGCAGGAAGGGGTGATCCCTCCTGGGGCCTAGGGGTGGGGGATACTTGGGAAGCAGAGAGGGAGAGATGCAGGGCCTCCCTGCCTGCCTTCCTTCTTTTTATATACAGTTTGTTATTGTCAAATAAAAGAGGCAATATACTATAGGGTCTTTCTTCACTGCTCAGAGGGGAATAGGAGTGAGGAAAAGGGTACTGCTCGAATAAAAAGTTTGGAAAGGAAACCATCATGAGGGAGCCGATTGTGATTGGTGCATGGTTGATTTATAACTTGTGATTGGATGATGAGGCTGAGGATGGCAGGCTTCTGGTCCTGATGGATTTGATTGGAGCGGGAAGGACTGCATGGCTGCATGGGGGGCGGGGGGCTTGTGCTAATTGGCCAGAAAACTGAAGGATTCCTATCATGCTTGGTTGCCCTGACTGAGTTAAGAGGGAAGGCAAGGCAGAGGGCGGAATGATGCTTATTGGTCCTTGGGACTGAGGGCTGTGGGTTCTAATGGGATGGAAGGTCTGGGATGGCTCTGGGTTTTGACTGAGTGCCGGGTCTAGGTGCTCACTTGTTTAGCGTTATGACGTTGTGGTTGGCTTTTTAGAATTGGCATAGTTGAGTGTCTCCGTGCCAATTGGCCAGCCGGACTGAGGGGCCTGGGTTCTGATTGGGTTTTCTGAGTTTAAGTCGGTAGAGGCGAGAATGACAGCAACTCTAAGGACTGAGTAGTTCTGAGCGCTGAAGGGCTTAGGGGGCCAGGGGGCGGGGCCTGGGTTTTGCAGGGCGCCGCGTGTGATCTGCCCTTCGAGTTCTAGTTTCCTCACGTTAGGACTGAGACCTGGTCTGGCAACTGATCAGTTTCCTAGAAAACCACAGCAGAGGTGAAAGAACAACTCAACGCCGCAAAAGAAAACTCAATGTACATCTTAATTATTCCCCGCCGTGATCGATTAGGGGGATGAAGAAATCCAGAACGCCTGCAGAATGACCACAGGCTAAAAACGCCCACCAACCTGTTCCTGACTGAACCTCGGCCAACCACGAGAGTGGCACCACGGGGCAGTCGGCACACGAAGAGCTCTTATTGGCTGGAGACGCCCTCCCGCCTACCCATTGGCAAGCTCCAATTAAACGGGGAGGAGGGTCTGGCGAGAGCCGCCCAGAGCGTCGGGAGTCCGTGGGGAACGGCCGCTGAAGTCGTGCGGCTCAGGTGAGTGTCCCCCGCCGCTCGCGAGCTCGGTCCCCAGCGCTCCACCGCTCAGCAGCTGGCTCTCACCCTGCCTCCCAGAGTCCCCGGCTCCTCGCGGTTATCCGGGTGACCCGCCCTCTCGCTGGGCCCCTGAGCCGACAGGTCCTGACTGATTTGTGGGTTCCTGATGGAGCTCCTTTTCCTAGCGGGGCTCCGCACGAGACCTCAGCTTTTCCCACTCTTCGCATGGGTCGGCGGCGTTGTGTGCTATCGCGGAGCGGCTCTGGCTTTCCGAACGCTGAGCTGAAGCTCAGGCTAGTCTCTTGCTGGATCCACTGTGGTTTGCAGGATCGCGGGGTTTTGTTTTCGAGACTGAGTCTTGCTATGCAGTCCAGGCCGGCCACGAACTCGCAGCGATCGTCCTGCCTCGAGTGTTTTTCGTTGAACTGTGCAAGACACTGGGCTCTACAGTAGTCCCAGACCTGGTTTCTGTGCCTTGCCACCAAACTGAGCCATCCTGAGTTCTGGGACCTGGTTTAGTGACAGTGACTCCCTTATCACACTGACGAATGAGGACTGGGATCAGGCTGGGTTCCTGTGTGTCCCTCGGTGGATTGTGACCAGAGAGGGCTGAACTCAGGTCTGTTTCCTGTAATTACAGCTACCAGAGGGGCTGGAACAAACTTTCAGTCTTTGTGTGGCCTTATATTTTAGTCATGTTTCTAACAGCGTGCAAAAAGATTGACTTTTTTTTAAGATTAAATTGTTTAAAAAATGAAAAAAAAATTTTTTTAAAAGATTAAATTGTTGTTGGGCGGGGGATTTAGCTCAGTGGTGCCACCCCCTGCCTCGAAAGCACAAGGTCCTGAGTTCAATCCCTGGTACCCCCCCCAAAAAAAAAGATTAAATTGTTATTGTTTTGGTTTTATGAGACAGGGTCTCACTATGTAGTTAGGCTGACCATGAACTCATTTTGTAGCCCAGGCTGGCCTGGAATGTGGAGTGAGCCTCCTGCTCCTGCCTCAGCCTCCTGAGTGCTCTGAACACAGGCATGCACCACCATGCCTGGCAAGATTAGATTATTTTTAATCCAAGCTGGACAGTGGTAGCACACTCCTGTAATCCCAGCAGTCTGGGAGGCTGAGGCAGGAGGATTACTAGTTTAAGCCCAGCCTGAGCAATTTAGTGAGACCCTATTTATAGTCAGTCTGTTAACTGGTAAACTCAATTTTATTTTTCATAGCAATTATCTCACTCTGCTTTTTGTTTGTCTAGGTTTTTCAGTTCCTTTTTTCCTCCTGTCTGTCCACATGCAGTCATCAGCCCATAGAGACATGGCCAGCACCAGCACAGTCCCCTCGCACCCTTACCGGCCTCGGGACCTGAGGCTGGACCACTTTGTGCCTAATGACCTTCCCGCCTGGTATATCGTGACTGCCCTGTTCTCCGTCTTTGGGGTACTAGCCGTGACCATGTGGCTGTTGTCCAGTCGTGCTTCAGTTGTCCCACTGGGGACATGGCGGAGACTGTCCCTGTGCTGGTTTGGGATGTGTGCATTCATCCACCTGGTAATTGAGGGCTGGTTTGCTGTCTACCACGAGGCCATTCTTGGAGACCAAGCCTTGTTATCCCAACTCTGTGAGTTTTGGGTTTTTGTGCTGGGTGGTGGTGGGGGGTTCAGGGCACAGGTTGGCTTGGATTTTACTCACCCATCAATTCCTCCATTCATCTCTTTTAACATTTTATGTAGCCTTTTGCATATATATTCACATGGGTGGAAAAAACATTTAAGCCAGGTGTGGTGGCCCAAGTCTATAATCTCAGCACTTGGGAGGCAGAGACAGGAGGATCACTGTGAGTTCAAGGCCAGACTGAACTGTGTAGTGAGACCCTGTCTCAAAAAATTTAAAGATATATGTGTTAAAATCTGCCTTGTATCTACCAAGTTGCCCCCAAAACTACTAACAACTGTTAATTCTGTTTCAAAACTGGGCATGGTAGTGCACTCCTGTATTCCCAGCACTCTAGGAGACTGAGGCAAGAAGATCACAAATTCAAACCCAGCCTGAGTAATTTAGAGACTTAGTGAGATCCTGTGTCAAAATATAAAAATTAAAAAAGGTATTTGTTTCTATGGCTGGGAATGTAGCTCAGTGGTACAATGTGTGCTTAGCATGCCTGAGGTCCTAGATTCAATCCCAGCACCAACAAAACAATTGTTTGTTGGGCTGGGAATTTAGCTCCATGGTTCTGCTGCCTGCCTCGAAAGCGCAAGGTCCTGAGTTTGATCCCCGGTACCCCCACAAAAACAACAACAATTGTTTGTTTCCTTCCAAGTTTATTTGCACATAAATTACACACAGAAACTTCAGCTTGCTCAATTTTATTTTGTCTGTTTGCTTTGAGACAGGGTCTTGCTCTGTAGCCCATGCTGGCCTTGAACTCACTATGTAGCCCAGACTGCCCTCATACTGTCAGTGACCCTTGGCCTCAGCCTCCCTAGTGCTGGGACTATAGATGCACACCAGCCCGGCAGTCTGCTCAGTTTTAAAAGGACAATAGTAGAGCTAGGCAGAGTAGCATTTACTGCAATCCCCGCTACTTGGCTGATGTGGGAAGACCTCAAATTCAAAGGCAGCCTAGGAAGTCTAATGAGCCTCTGTCCCAAAAATTAAAAAAAAAAAGGGTTAAAGATGTAGCTAGCTCAGTGCAAAGGCCCTGGGTTCAATCCCCAGTACCACTAAATAAATAGTAAAAGTAATAAAAATTAAAAGGGCAGGGGATTTAGCTTTGTGGTATAGCACTTGCCTAGCATGTGAGGCCCTGGGTTCCATCCCTGACACCACAGATAAAAGGGGGCAGATCATAGTAAATGTTCAAATATATGCAAGGTACTTAAAACAGAGGCAAGCCGCAGATGCCATGTAATTATTTTTGTTTTGTTTTGTTTTGTTTTTGAGACAGGGTCTTGCTATGTGGTTCAGGCTGGCCTCAAACTCATGGCAATCCTCCTGCCTCAGCCTTCCAGGTGCTGGGAATTACAGGTGTGCATCACCATGCTTGGCATGCCATGTAATTTTTTATCACCATTTCATTATTTTTTCCTTTTTACATAAATACTAACATGCTATATATTTCTGAATTTTTAATTTTTACATGAGGTCATTCCTCATTTCATAAAGAGCTTGCAAAGCATAGGTGCTATAAATTCCTTGACTTGTGCAATACTAAAGGGCAGTCTTCTTCTGTGTTGACAATACTCTCTTTCAGCTTCATGAATAAAGCTGCTATGAACATTCTAATACATGTCTTTGTGTTGATCTTTGCTTTCATGTCTCTTGGATAAATATATAGAAAAAGAATAGCCAGGTCTTATGGTAGGTACATATATAACTTTATGAAAAATTACCAGGGCCGGGGATTTAGCTCACTGCCGCCTGCTTTGCAAGCACAAGGTCCTAAATTGGATCCCCAGTACCAAAAAATAATACCAGGGGCTGGGGTGTAGCTCGGTAGAGTGCTTGCCTAGCATTGAGTGAGGCTCTGGGTTTTGGTTCCAGCACCATACACACACACAAAAACCTACCAAACTGTTTTCAAAAATGGTTTCTCCAGGGGCCTGGGATTTAGCTCATTGGCCCTCTGCCTGCCTGGAAAGCACAAGGTCTTGAGTTCAATCCCCAATACCAAAAAAAAAAAGGTTCTCTATATTCTATCCCCACCAGCAGAATAGGAGAGTTCTAGTTCCTCTGCATTCTCACCAATGCTTGGTGTGGTCAGGTGTTTCCTAAACTTTAGTCATTCTAGTGGATGTGAGTGATAACTCCCTTATGGCTTTAATTTGCTTTTTTCTTACTGATTATTGAAAGTTTGCACACTTTCCCTACCTTAATTGGCCATTTGGCAATCCTTTTTTGTGTGTGTGTGAAGAACTTATTCAAGTCTGCTGTCTCTTTTTTATTTTTTGCATTACTGGGAATTAAACCCAAGCCCCTCACTCTTTGGCTACATCCCCAGCCCTTTTTCCCACCTTTATTCTTCATATCTGTTCTCTTCAGGGAAAGAGTACGCTAAGGGAGACAGTCGATACATCATGTAAGTGTGGCCTGTGCTGGTCTGGAGAAGTGGTGAGTTGGGGTGTGCTAATGGGGTGCGGTATGGGCAAAGCACACTGACACCAGTGTTCCTTCCCCCATCCTTCCACAGCAGTGACAACTTCACCATCTGTATGGAGAGCATCACAGCTTGCCTGTGGGGACCACTGAGCCTATGGGCGGTGATTGCCTTTCTCCGCCAGCAACGCATCCGCTATATCCTACAGCTCGTGATCTCTTTGGGTGAGGAGAGGGCCTGTGCTGGCACTAAAGGGGCTGGTGCTCCCCTGAGGGGGGTGCGTCTCCATGGTGGTGTCCATCCAAGGGTGCACCAGAATGACAAAGCCTGGGAAGTCCCAGAACAGCCATGAATTCTTGCTGGGTGTGGTGGCGCACACCTGTAATCCCAGCACTCAGGAGGCTAAGGCAGGAGGATAACCATGAGTTTGAGGCCAGCCTGGGCTACATAGAAAGACCTTGTTTCAAAAAAACCAAAAACAAAATTCTGGAGCTATGAGCGCTCCTGAGTTCAGAAATTGTCAGTGCTGTGCTTTCTGAAATTCTTACTTTCCTGATTTCTCAGATTTTCAGCTGTGTGAGTTCAGAATTCTTGGCTCTCTGATTATGGGATCCTGAGCTCAGAGATCTTGATGGATGACTGGGAAATGCCTCACAGTAGGGAATCTGGGTTAGCCACCTCCTCCTCACTTGGGCTTTTCCCCTTTCTGCCTCTCACAGGCCAGTTCTATGGGGATGCTCTCTACTTCCTCACAGAGTACCGTGATGGATTCCAACACGGGGAGCCGGGCCACCCCATCTATTTCTGGTTTTATTTCTTCTTCATGAATGCCCTGTGGCTGGTGATACCTGGAATCCTCATTTTTGATTCCATGAAGCAGCTCTCTGGGGCCCAGAGCGCACTGGACACCAAGATGATGAAAGCCAAGAACAAACAGAACTAATGAATGGAGGACTGGACCAGAAGAGAGGCCGAGAGATGCTCCCATCTGCCGGGAGAGTCCAGTCCTGCTCCACAAGGTGGAGGGGCACTCAGGCTGATGGTGAGCACACAAAGGGCCAGAGACTGGAAAGAGGGGCTATGTGGAGCTACTGCTAGGAGCCACTGGGAAAAAGATATAAGAGAAGGCAGGAGGTCTGTGATGGTGGCAGTTTTTAAAATCAGGAAATAAAAGATCTTAACTCTAACATTGAGAGATCTTCATTTACTAATCCCAGGGATGCTCTGTGGCTAACCCCACAGGTCCTTCCATCACTCAGTCATTCACAGACTTCCATCGCCACATACACCTGCTATCTCTGACTTCATGAACCTCAGCCTGTCCCCACACACATCATTCACCCTACACACCCCATCACCCACCGCAGGGACTCCATCTTCAACACCTCTCAGGCTGCCACAACAAAATGCCAGCCAGGGGGTGGCTAAAACGACAGAAATTAATATTCTCAATTCTGGAGCTAGTCACGACATCAACAGCTTAGGTTTCTTCTGAAGCCTCTCTCCTTGGCCTGTAAGTGGCTGATTTCTGTTTTCACTTGTTTTTTTTTCTCTGTGCCCTCAGGCCCCTGGCTTCTCTATGGGTGTACAGATTGCCTCTGAGAACATCAATCAGATTGGATTAGGGCCCTGGCCTCCAAATATAGTTACATTCTAAATTACTGGGGATTAAGGCTTCAACATATAAATTCTGCTCTGGGCCTCCGCAAATTCATGACCTTCCCGAATGCAAATTACATTCACCTCCATCTTGACAGCTCAAAATTCTCCCATTTAGGCATATTTTTGTGGTGCTGGGGGCAGGGAGGAGGGCTGAATCCAAGACCTTACATATACTAGGCAAGCACTCTACCACTGACCCCTACCCTAAACCCCATATTAACTTTAAATCTCAAGTCTCATCTAAATATCATCTAAAGTGTGGCTGAAAGGAGGTATGAGTCATCCCGAGGCAAAAATTCCTTTGTAGCTATGAACTTGTGAAACCAGAACAGTTTTCTGTTTGCAAAATACAGTGGTACAAGAGACCTAAGATGGATAGTCCCTGGAGGCAAGGGAATTGAAGTCCATTAAGATAGTTAAAAGCTTGATCCAACTTCCCCAAATAAACGTTATCATGTAATCTAAACATGCACTAATAAAATGGAATTTTTAAAAAGATATTCCCATTCCACAAAAGAGAGATCGCAGTGAAAAAGGGATCACAGGTCCCAAGTAAGTCCCAAATCTAATAAGGCAAATTCTGTTTGATTGGAAGGCTTGAGAGTCATCCTCTTCGGCTGGATGCTCTTCTCTGGGCCCATTAGGGTGCAGGCCCCACTTCTGAGCCCACTGGGGCAGCAGCATGGCTCTCAGCCTCAGGAGGCAGCCTGACCCACTGAAACCCTCCAGAGCCAAGCTGGAGACAGCCCTGCCATTGGGATCACTTTGCCTTTATCTGGAAAGATAATACTGTGCTCCTGCAGTCAGTGAACTCTGGTTCTGACCTGTATGATTACAAACACCCCATAGCCCTCTCATTTTGTGCTATCTCTTCTCCTTTGTCCTAGCTGGCCAGCAGGCCGGTTCCCCTCCACACCTGGCATCTGCTAAAATAGCTGATTAGATGAGGGAGGTGCACCCACAGTCTCTAAGGAATGACTGTCTGGCCACACCCTAGACTTTCTCGCCAGAACAGTTTTTGCAATACTAAGTAGCTTGATGATTTTCTGAATCTTCACATTCTTGTTCCTTTTTGCTTAACACTTCCTTTTTCTTTTTTTTTTAACACTTCCTTTTTCAACCAATCTTTCCCCTCTTGCATTTTTCTCTAAGCATCAAGGAGAAGTCTACATCTTCAACACCTTGCCTAGAAATCATCTCCGCTAAATACCCAAGTTCATCACTCAGAACACTAGAATAAATTCAGCCAAGTGTTTTGCCTTCCTTCCAGTTTCTAATAACATGTTCCTCATTTCCATCCGAGGCCTCACCAGAAGGCCCTTTAACATCCATATTTCTACCAACAGTCTTTTTATTCTTTTCTTTATTATTATTAAATTTTATTTTATCCCATTCCCCCCTCAAGCCAACTCCCCTCCCTATGTACAAAAGTTTGTCTCCGTTGTCTTTTCAAGGCAATTGTCTTAGTTTTTCAAGTTACTAGTAATAAGATAGTACAAATAGGGTGGGTTATAAACAAATTTATCACAGTTCTAGTGATTGGCACTGGGAGATTTGGTATCTGTTTTTTGTTTGCTTTGGTTTTTTTGTTTTTGGGATTTTTGTTTTTGTTTTGAGACAGGGTCTCGCTGTGTTTCAGGCTAGCCTCAAACTCACAGCAATCCTCCTGCCTCACCTCGCAAGTGCTGGGATTACAGGGGTACTCCACCACGCCCGGCTGTTTTTTGTTTAATTTTTTTTTCTGAGATAGAGTCTCACTATGTAGCTTAGGCTGGTTTTGAACTCATGATCCTCCGGTCTCAGCCTCTCAAGTGCTGGGATTACAGGCATGCACCACCATGCCCAGGAGATTTGGTGTCTGTTGAGGGCCCACTTCTTCATAGATGGTACCTTCTTGCTGTATCCTCACAGCTGCAGAACTCTAGCCCCTTCATCCTTTTATAAGGGCATCAATCTTATTTGTGGGGGTGCCACCTTCATGCTCTCATGGCCCACCTAATACTATCACACTACGATTAGTTGTTTGTTTGTTTTTTGGTACCGGGGAATCGAACTCGGGGACCTTGTGCTTTCGAGGCAGGCAGCGGAACCACTGAGCTAAATCCCCTGCTGTTTGTTTGTTTTTTGGTACTGGAAATTGAACTCAGGGCCTTGTGCTTGCCAGGCAGGCTCTGTGCTGCTGAGCTACATCCACAACCCTGGGATTAGGTTTTAACAAAGGAATTTTGGAGGGATTCAGACCATACATTCGGACCATAGCTACAACCTAGGCTCTCTTCCCTTGCCTCCCCTCCCCTCCCCTCCTCTTCCCTTCCCTTTTCTTTCTTTTTTGGTGCTAAAGATGGAACCCAAGTCCTCATGTGCACTAAGCAAGCACTCTGCCACTGAGCTATACCCCCATCCCATAATCTATGCTTTTTCTAATATGTCCTTCAACTCTTCCAGCTTCTGCACATTACCCTGTTTCCAAGCTACTTTTGCATTTTTATATATTTGTTTCAGTAGCAGCCTGGTACCAAAATCTGTATTAGTTTGCTAGGATTGCCATAACAAAGTGCCACAGACCGGGTAGCTTAAACTGAAATTTAGAGCCAGGCATGGTGGCACATGTCTGTAATCCCAGCACTTGGAAGGCTAAAGCAGGAGGATTGGCACAAGTTTGAGGCCTACCTGTGGTACATAGTTCAAGGCCAGCCTGAACTACATAGCAAGACCCTGTCTCAAAAACTGTAGCAGACACCTCTGCCCAGTATTAGCAGGCTATAGTGGCACAAGCTTCTTGCCCCTCCATAATTTGGCTGTGTTACATTGGAAGTAGCAGAGCTTAGAGCTTCCCTGAGTTCACTTCCAGTCAAGGTCAACTGACTCCAACTAAATTCTTCCCCTCTTAATTAACCGTTTGTTCTCTTCAGCAAAGATATGCTTGTGCCCTCATTCTACAGTCCTGCCTGCTTGATACTTGTTATTAGCAGGTGTCCCAAGGCCTGCCCAGCTTTCCCCCCTTCCCATACTTATAATGAATAAACACTGGATGTCCTGAGAGTCCTTTGTCTTTGCTGCCCAGAGCAGCTTAGATCAGCCCTAGACTCAGTTTCTCTCAAGTCTCTGTGTCTTTATTTCCCTCTTTCCTATCTCTTGGAAGTCATACTGACTCAGGAGACCAGGACCCACTGCAGAAGTCTCTGGTAACCTCCACTTTCCCATTCCCTATAAAACAACAACAACAACAACAAACCCAGAAATGTATTTTTTCACAGTTCCAGAAACTGAAAGTTCAGGGTCAGGGATTTAGCTCAGTAGTTCCGCTGCCTGCCTCACAAGCGCAAAGTCCCGAGTTCAATCCCCGGTACCAAAAAAAAAAAAAAAAAAAAAAAAAAACAGAAACTGAAAGTTCAGGTTCACAGTGTCAGCAGGTTTGATTTCTGATGAGACCTCTCCTTGGTTACAGATGGTCACTTTCTTGCTGTGTTCATGCCCATATCTGGCCTAATTTCTTTTTTAAATTTTATTTTATTGCTGGGCATGGTGGTGCACACCTGTAATCCCAGCACTCGAGAGGCTGAGGCAGGAGGATTGACATGAGTTTGAGGCCAGCCTGGGCTACATAGTGAGTTCAAGACCAGTCTGAACTACATAGCAAGACTCTGTCTCAAAAAAACAAAAAATTTTATTTTATTTTATTTGTTCTAATCTTTGTATAGGGAATCAGATTGGATTAGGCCCCACCCTACCTGCCTCTTTTTAATTTAATCACCTCTTTAAAGGCCCTATACCCAAATACAGTCACTCCGCAGTATGAGCAGTTAGAGCTTCAATGTGAACTTTTCAGGGATATAATTCAGTCCATCACATCCTCTGTGCTCACCCCACTCCCCAATATTCACTTCACAGAACTTCCATCTCAACCTACAGACTTGTCACTCCCCCTCAGGCCCCCATCATGCACCCCTTTTATTCACCTCACAGATCCCCACCACCACCATGTAGGCCCCCATTATTCATCCTGCACAACCCCCTTTGCTCACCCCACAGGCCATCATTAACCCAACACAGTCACCTCACCCACTCCACAGGCTGCACACCATTCACTTCAGCAGCCCACCCTGCATCACTCAGCTCACTGGCTCCTGATCCCTCCTTCCCTCGAAGAGAGCCTATCACTAACACCTCAGATGCCCCATTGCTCACATCACAAAGCCCCGCCTCACCTTACAGGCTAGCATAATCCCTACAGAGCCTTATCATTTACCCTACACGCCTCTTGTCATTCACCCCATCACCTCATCAGTCACCCAAGGACGATCTTTCCTTACCCTACAGACCCTATCACTTGCCCCATAGGCCTCATTATCAACCCTACAGTATCCTGCCACTCACTCTTCAGTACCCTGTCACTCACCACACAGATCTCCCTCACTACCCCACAGATTCCCCACCACTCAGCTTATAGTCTTATCTTTTTTAAATTAAATTTATTTATTTATTTATTTGGGTGTTCTTTGATAGAGGGTCTCGCTATGTAGTTCAGGCCGGCCTTGAACTCACTATGTAGCCCAGGCTGGCCTCAAACTCCTGGCAATCATCCTGCCTTGGCCTCCTGAGTGCTGGGATCACAGGCGTGTGCAGAGGTCCCATCAGTGACCCTGCAGACCCTCCGCATGCCCGGCCTTAGCCCAGGTTTCCACAACAAAATGCCAGAGACCAGGTGGCTTACCAGAAATGTATTTTCTCTCAGTGCAGATGGCTGAAAGGTCCAAGATCAAGGTGCCACCATGTTCGGTTTCTCCTGGGGCTCTCCCCTTGGCTTGTTGATGCCTGTGCCCTCACATGGCCTTTTTTTTTCTTTGTGCTCCACACTCCTAGAATCAGTTCTTCTTATAAAAGCACTAGTCCTATTGGATTAGCTTCCCACCATTAGGACACCATTTAACCTTAATTCCCCTCTTAAAGACCTTGTCTTAGATACGATCATCTTGGAGGTTAGGGCTTCAACATATGCATTTTCTGTGAGGACACAATTTAGTTCTATAACATTCCTCACTGCTCAAACCACAGACTGTATCATTCACCCTGCAAATGTCACATCCTATATTCCAGAGTCCCTAACACAACACACACACACACACACCATCAGTGAGCCTCTTGGCTCCTAAGTCACCTTATAGTTACCCTATGACTGACTCCATAGACCCCCTGCATCAGTCACACCGCACCCCAAAACCAACCCCTCAGACCTCCATCACTCTTGACCTCATCATTCACCCCTCAGGACCCTATCACTCCCCCTCAAATTCTTCTTCACTTGCCCTGAAAACCCCATAACTCACTCCATAAACCCCCTCATCACTCACACTGCTGACCCCACCCCTGATCTCATAGGCCCATTGATCACGCATCCTACAGATTCCCCCATCGCCAACCCTATAGACTCCCCACAACTCACCTTGCAGAACCCATCCTAACAAAATGCACACTAGATTCCACCTCATCCCACTGATGGCCCCTTACCACCCTGCCTACCATCTTGTAACCCACACTGCTCCCCAAGTCATGGTGTGCACATCACTCACCACAGATGCCATCAGTCACCCCACATACCCCATCATGTACCTTTCAGACCACCTATCATGCACCCACCAACTCCCTTCCCCCCTACAGAGCCTCTGTCACTCTCCCAACAAACTTCCCATTATTCACCCCACAGATACCCCAGAATCACCCTAAGACTCCTTCATCGATCACTCTGAAACCCTGTCCTTCATTCCATAGGGAAGGACTCCAACCGCCACCATCGTGATCAGAGACCCCTCTAAACCGCCCCTCCCAGCACAGCTGCACCTGGGACTCAGCACTGTCAGCCCAGCTATTGATAGCAGCTGCTACTCCCTGTGCCTCCCGAGCGCATCCTGGGCAACCATGACCGCTATGCTCTCTCAAGCCTTGTTCTTGGCAGGGAGCCACAACCCCCTCTCACTGAACTCCCCCCTCCCCATGGCCCTACAAAAGGCCCCACAGCCTGTAGGAGAGCTGGTGGTCTGGTCTCTAGTACCAGAGGGGTCCCTCTCAGGTTTGTTCTGCAATGAACCTGTCCCATTGAGCTCATACCTCTGTTTCTTCTTTTCCTTTTCCTTACATTTGATGGCCCAGCCAGCCATAATGGCACACTTATAATTCCAGCACTCTGGAACATTTGGTAGCCTGTACAGGGAAGGGTCAATGAAGGGGCTATTCCAATATCCCCTACCTCTTCTTTTTGTGGCCCTAATGCTTTCCAGTGGGGTCCCCATCTCAGTCCTCTCTCTCTCCCCCTCTTCTTTACGAGCTCCAGGAGGTCATTTGCTGTTTCCTGCTGACCCTCCACTCAACACCAGAAACTTCATTATCCAGCCCAGGAAAGGTAAGATCGGCCTCTACTTTCCCCTAGGCGTGCCCAGGAAATGTAGCTCTGTCCCAGACCCGGGGGGTCCAGCAGGGCCAGACTCTACATTGGACTTCTGCAGACACTGGAGCAGGGATGCCTGCCCAGTCTCTCAGAAAAACTTTCTCTGACGTGGCCCGGCCATGTCCTCAGGAGAATCTCTGGGTCCTGAGTCCTGTCTGGGGGATGCCTCAACACAGGACTATGAACTCCCAGCCACTCTCTTATCATTTGCTGTGGGCTCCCAAATTTTCAAATTCTGGCAGATAGTATCAGTTACTATAAGCTCCCAAGTGTCTTTGCCTGCCCAATCTCCCAGAAAAGCCTTCTCTAACATTGCCAGGCCATGTAGAGAATCTCAGACTCCCAGGGGGTCTCACAGGGCTGGGCTCTGTGGTGGACTTCAGGAGAGATTAAAGCAGGAGGGCAGATACCCCGTTGAGTTGCCTTCTAAAAATTTTCTCCCACTTGGTTTAAAAGGGGATATTCAGCCTAAACATCTCATATTTTATTCAGCCAATGGCCTAAATTTGGCAAGTTCAATTTCCAAATTCTTTGTGATCTTGATAACTATCTGCAGGGAAGTGGCAAGTGACAGAAGGTCCCTTATCTCCGTGCTTTCTTCACTCTCCACCTCTCCCCCCTCCAAAATTGCTCTGCCTACCCTAGAGATAAGGCCCTACAAGGGAGCTCTATTAATATTTTTTTTTGAGACAGGGTCTTGCTTTGTAGTTCAGGCTGGCCTTGAACTCACTATATAGCCGAGGCTGGCTTTAAACTCGTGGTGATCCTCCTGCCTTGGTCTCCTGAGTGCTGGGATTACAGGCATGCGCCACCACACCCGGCCTACAAGGGAGCTCTAAATTATAGTAGTATAGGCCAATTGGGTCTATTTTGCAAAAAGGAAGGGCTAAAGGCAACAAAAGCCAGTAAATTATGCCAAACTGGGACAGATTAACCAGGAAAAAATGAGAGAAAGAAAGAAAAGAAAGAAAGAAAGAAAAGAAAGAAAGAAAGAGAAGAGAAGAGAAGAGAAGAGAAGAGAAGAGAAGAGAAGAGAAAAGAAAAGAAAAGAAAAGAAGAGAGGGCCGGGGATTTAGCTCAGTGGTTTAGCCGCCTGCTGCACAAGCACAAGGACCCGCATTCGATCCCAAGTACCAAAAAAAAAAAAAAGAAAGAAAGAAAGGGAGAAACTTCCATCAGTATTTTTACAAAAGCTCAAGTACTCCTTTGAGAGGAGTACAATTTCTTTTTCTTTCTTTGGCTGTCTTTGAGATTTCCATGGAAAGCTGTTTATATAGGTTTTCAGGATAGCCAAACTTAGCCTCTGGAATTCTATTTGAGTCTAAATAAACAAATTCATTTCTAACTATTGGAAACTCAATCACAGGGACCAGCCAGAAATACTGTCTTATTTCCCCAGACAATAAAAAATTTAGGCCTAGGGAAACAAAAATTGATAAATTTACTTTTGACTTCCAATTTGAGTGGGTATTTTTGTTTAATTGATATGCTTACAGGGCCAGGGATTTAGCTCAGTGGTTTCGCTGCTTGCTGTGCAAGCACAAGGACCCAAGTTCGATCCCTGGTACCCCCCCCCCCAAAAAAAATTGATATGCTTACATAGAGAAAGGGCTCTGTGGACCAGAGAATAAAATAGGGGCCTCCTTAGTCTTCCAGCTAATCCTGACTAGAAGAAGTTAAAAAACAAACTTTAGCCGGGGATTTAGCTCAGTGGTTCTGCCACCTGCCTCACAAGCCCAAGGTCCCGAGTTCGATTCCCGGTACCGAAAAAAAATTGTACAGAAAAGACAAACTTTACTAGAAAGATTCCCCTGAAAAGCAAGTCAAAGACAGGGATAGAAAAAGAAAAGAAAAGAAAAGAAAAACAAAAACAAAAAAAGCACCAAATGGCCTTGGGACTTGCACCAAGAGACCAGAAAAAGAGCTGACAGGCAGGACACAGAGAAAGCACAAAGGATAAGCCACCCCACCTCCAATAAAATATAATAAAAACAAAGGGGGGCTGACTAACTTTAAGACAGTATATACTCATACCTATCCACTAACATATACACTTATATACATGTGCATTCACTAATTACTATATTATTCACTCTAGTCATTATGGAGTACCATAGATATCCACATGCCCCCTTACTGATTCTAAGCTAACCAAAATTAAGGCACCCCTTTGCCAACCAGCCGCCCAAACCAAAGATAAGGCCTTAAAAGATACATCAAAGACAAACTAATCAGACAAAAAAAGCTGCCCCCCCAAAAAATGACGTTAGGCAGAGGTGCCCAAAAGCCCATCCAGTCATGGCAAGTTCCAGGAGGAGGAGAAAGAGTCATCCCACCCCATAAAAACAGCTAAAAAACAAAGGGCTCATGGGTCCTCCATCTTTCTGGAGCCCCTTACCCTGATTCTTTCTTATCAGGATAGCTATCTATCTTCTACTTTCTCCTTCCTTTTCCTCTTCACAAATAAAGTGTTTACCTTTCATTAAACTTTGTCCCTCTAATTTATTATTGGGGCTGAGTTATGATCCCAGTGGGATGCTTGGACAACACAGCAGCGGTGCTTATCCCCCAGATGCAACATCTTTGGTCCATAGGCCAGGAACGGTGAAAGGATGACGACTGGACAAGGTTCTGGGTCTTTGGCCACAGATTAGCTGCGGTCAGTCCTCCAGGAGGACTCCCTATGGGTGGACTGATAGGTTTGTAAGGTAAAGCCATCCCAGCACAGGAGATTATGTGAGCAGATCTGATACAGCCTTTTAGAGATCCACACAGGTGGATGCCAGCCCTAATCAAAATGGACATTGACGGAGCCAGGATCTGCCTCCCTCTCACCATGATTCTTCTTTGGAGCATGTTCCTAAGCTAACAAATGCTAAATGAGGGCTAGAAATTCCATTACAGTTACATGATATAAGCCAAAAGACTACAGAAAAAAAAAAAAAAAAACGATGTGTCAGGGGCCTCTCTTTCCCTGTTTTATGTTTTGAAGCTTCCTGATTCAGAGTCTTGGGGTGAAATTTAAAAATAAATTAAAAATAAAAAACCTGGGCTGTCCTAAGATATCCTTTACACGTCTGGCTTCCCACACACAAATAAGCCACAATACCCCCTCCCCCCAATTCACTTTAGAATCTGGCATTTAAAGCCATTCTCACCCCTTTAAAGAAAAAGGGGGGGTGCTTTCTGGGAGCTCTCTGTGTTTGAAAGGTGGCACGAATGTTGTTCCTGGAGACATAAGAGGGGTTACAAAGGACCTGGTCCATTTCCCCAAAGAGAAAGACTCATCAGAGACACTGCTCTAAATCCATACATGGGTAGGCTGATAAATCCCGACAATGGTAAGGGGCCAATGAGGGAGTCAAGCCTGCACTTGGACTTCCTGGTGAGATGGGAGATGTCCCATCTCAGCTTTAAAGTTGGGGGAAACTTTTGCATTAAGGGGACACTCAAAATGTTTAGAAGAGATCCCACACTCAATCTTCCATGTCTCCACAACCTCAGGACTTTTTTTTTTTTTTTTTTTTTTGGTACCGGGGATTAAACTTGGGACCTTGCGCTTACAAGGCAGGCGCCAGAACCACTGAGCTAAATCCCCGGCCCTCAATCTTTCTCTTAGATGGGGGGGGGGGGCTATCAGATTGCCCCTGAAATGTCTTCTTAAGCACTAGAAAGAGCTAGATTCCTAGATTTGAGAAAGAAGGCTCTTGCCTTTTGCTTTACTAAAGCTTAGCCAGAGTACACCCTAGAAAACAAAGAGAGAAGGGCTGGGGATTTAGCTCAGTGGCAACAGGCCTGCCTTGCAAGCACAAGATCCTGAGTTCGATCCCTGGTACTGCAAGACAAACAATAACAAAAAAGAAAACCAAGAGAGATAGCCTTCCTTCTTTAAAATAACATAGACACAAAAAAGGAAAAAGGAACAACTGCTCTATATGGGTTATGTCATAAACTAAAATATTAGTTGTGCCTGATTCATAAAAGACCATGGACAAATATATCTGAGTGCACTCTGATTTATAAACACTTGTCTTGGAGAGTTGAAGCGAGGAGAGGGGAATAGGAAAAAAAGAAGCAGCAAGATATATCATGTACAGGTACAAATTCCCTATGATGAATGTTATCACTATATATATCTAAAATGTACCAATAAATATTTTGTTTAAAAAAAAAACAATTGTTGGGGCTGGTATTGATCCCCAGTACAAAAAAAAAATTTGTTTTATGTGCTTGTCTGTTTAATTTGTGCCACATACAAGTTACAACACCTACAGCTATTTTGATTGAGCTCAACAATTTCTTTCTTTCTTTCTTTCTTCCTTCCTTCCTTCCTTCCTTTCTTTCTTTCTTTTTTCCCCGTACTGGGGATTGAACTCAGGACCTTGTGCTTGTAAGGTGGGCATGGTGCCACTGAGCTAAATCCCCAGCCCAACAATTTCTTCTTTTTTTTTTTTCTTCTTTTTGCTTTTTTGAAATATCTGGTAAAAAAAAGTTTATATAGGTTAAAATATTTATGTCTACAACTTAAGTTGGTTTATAAATAAAATAAGTGTCATTAAAGTTAAGGACACACTTCCACCCAGGTTGCAAGCCAATCAAGATGATGTCAGGGGCCATGGATTTAGCTCAGTGGTTTTGCCGCCTGCTGCGCAAGCACAAGGGCCCAAGTTCGATCTCCGGTACAAAAAAAAAAAAAAAAAAAAAAGATGATGTCAGGACTGGTTTTACAAATACCATGACTATTGTTGTCTCTGTACAATAGCTTGGGAGTCTTTCATTGGTCAAAAATAATCTGTTAGTTGTTATAATCTGGTAAATTGTTATAATCTGATAAGTCATCTAAAAGAATTTGTTGAGATAACTAGATGGGGATCCCTTAGGCTTAAAAAAAAAGTGCTAGACAAGACTCCCCTTGGTGAATGAAGGAGCAGCTACCCAGAAAAAAATTATTCTGGGGTCGGGGATTTAGCTCAGTGGTTCTGTCACTTGCCTCCCAAGTGCAAGGACCCGAGTTCGATCCCTGGTACCAAAAAAAAAAAAGAAAGAAAGAAAGAAAAGAAAAAAATTATTCTGGTCTTTATTCACTAATGGGAACTCCCGGTAATTTCCATAACTTCATGGGAGACACACCTCAATAAATATTGTTATTATAATATGTTTACATTGGTTATCATCAAAAAGGGTTGAGTTCTCCATGAGTAAAACAATAAAGTTTTCTTATTAAAAGATGCTCTTAGGGCCGGGGATTTAGCTCAGTGGCGCTGCACCTGCCTGGCAAGCACAAGGTCCTGAGTTCAATTTCTGGTACTGCAAAAAATAAATAAATAAATAAAGATGCCCTTGCTGAGGATGTAGCTCAGTAGCACCTCGCCTGTCTGGCAAGCACAAGGTCCTGATTCTTTGTGGTATTTCCTGTGGGATCAGAGTTTTGTTCATAAAGTCTCTGCATACATACACCAATGTCTTCAAGAGTTCTACCTATTTTATCTTCCAGGAGATTTAGGGCTGAGTTAACTTCCAGCCAAGGTCAACTGACTCCAACTAAATTCTTCCCCTCTGAATTAACCATTTGTTCTCTTTGGTAAAGATATTCTAAAAAAAAAAAAAGATATTCTAGTGCCCCTGTCTTTTCTTTTTTTTTTTTTTTGGTACCGGGCATCGGGTCCTTGCGCTTGCATAGCAGACAGCGAAACCACTGAGCTAAATCCCCAGCCCTAATCCCTGTCTTTGATACTTGCTATCAGCAGGTATCGCGAGGCCTGCCCAGTTCCTCCCCTTCCCACGCTTGTAATGAATAAACACTGGATGTCCTTGGTGTTTTTCATCTTTGCTGCCCAGAGCAGCTTGGATCCCCCCAAGACCCAGTCTCAAGTCTCTGTCTCTGTGTCTTTTGTTCTCTCTCTCTCTCTCCCTCTCCCTCTTTCCTATTCCGCGGATGTTTTACTGTGCTGTAGGAGATTGAGACCCATGGCTGGAGTTTACAATAACATCTCTTATACCAGTCCCTTGAGAACAGCGACTGGATGTGACCTTTTGCCAATCTGTCTTTCCATTGTGATCCTCATGCTTTGGTCATATGTGCTTTCTTCTCTTGGTAAAGTTTGTATATTTTCACCTAGAGACTGCCAAACTCACAGTGATCATGCAGATGGAACCAAGGATAAAAGAACCTGGGATCCATTGCCCCCACGCAGTCTGCCTAAGGGTCTCATGCACCATGGCCATGTTGTACTTTTATCCCAGATACTCATGATACTATAACTGCAGCTCTGCAGGGGATAGACACTGAGATTCAGGCAGTACAACAGATGTCTCAGGACCCCTCTCAAGAGTTCATGGGATTCACGGAAGTCCACTTTTCTATCTTAAATTCTCCCCTTTATAGTGCCTGTCCTCCTCTTTCTACTTCCCTACTTTTTTTTTTTCCGGTACCGGGGATCAAATTCATGACCTTGCACTTGCCAGACGATCGCGGTGCCACTGAGCTAAATCCCCTGCTCTACTTGCCTACTTATTATTGTCAGGCCTAATTAATCTGTTTCAAAGATTTTTCCCAACAGAATTGCACCTATATCACAGACAGTAGCCAAAGTCCACATCAATATGGCTCTTCTTGCTGGGGATTTAGCTCAGTGGCACTGCGCCCACCTTGCAAGTGCAAGGTCCTGAGTTCGATCCCGGGTACCAAAAAACCCAAAACAACAACAAACATGGCGCTTCTTCAGTCCAACTGAAACCCTAACAATCAGTTAAAAAAGTAGTTAAGGAAGAGATACACTGCCCATTTTCCTTACCCAACCATGGAGTCTGGAATGAAAGACTCCAACTGCCACCATCCTGATCAGAGACCCCTCTAAACTGCCCCCTCCTAGCACAGCTGCACCTAGGACTCAGCACTGTCAGCCCTGCCACTGATAGCAGCCGCTACTCCCTGCATCTCCCAAGCTGCATCGTGGGGCAACCATGACCACTATGCTCTCTCAAGACTTGTTCTTGGCAGGAGTCACAACCCCCTCTCACTGAACTTCCCCTTCCCCATGACCCTACAAAAGACCCCACAGCCTTTAGGAGAGCTGTCTGGTCTCTAGTGCCAGAGGGGTCCCTCTCAGGTTTGTTTTGCAATAAATCTGTCCTGCTGAGCTTGTACCTCTGATTTTTTCTTTTCCTTTATCCTAACACATAGTACTGAGAAACAACTGGGGTACCTGAGGAATTCTGAAGAGATGGTAAAGGATAAATAATAAGATGGAAGATATCTGAAGCCTGACTTTAGGTGACCTGTGTAAAGCAGGACTTCACTTCAGATGCTGGCTGTGCTGAGGCCTACAGTAGAGCTTTGGAAAAGTGTCTCATTGTTAAGGCAAAAGCCCCCCTGTATTCTCACCTCGGTTACTTTCTCATCTCATATGCTTCCACTCTTGTCATTTATTTAAAGGCACACTGACCTTCCCCCTCAAATACAATAGTCATAGCTTCTGCCCACTGTACTACCTACTCTGTGCCACTTACTACCTTTGGCCTTGAGCTTCTTTCTCCCTGGACTTCAATAAAATACTACAACTCCTAATAATAATACCTACCTTGTAGAGTTTTTTTTTCCTGTAGTATTGGGCCTTTTTTGTGAATTTATAGGGTTTTTATACAGATTAAATGAATTGATATATGTACACTGTCTAGCATATAATTTATTTATTTATTTATTTTCTTTATTTATTTATTTTGGTACCGGGGATCGAACTCAAGTCCTTGCACTTGCGTAGCAGACGGCAAAACCACTGAGCTAAATCCCCGGCCCTAGCATATAATTTATATTTGTTGAATGGAAGAATGAACAAACAAATGAAATAGAAAGTTTTCAGCACTTTGGCAATGGCCTCTTTTTTCACCTCCTTGAATTTGTAGCTTTCCATCCAAGACTGCACAACTAAGACAGAGGCACCTGACCACATCATAACCCTGTCTAACTGTGGACCAATGCCCTCAGGATAAACTCTAAGCCTCGGGCTAATGATTTGCTTATCCCATCTCATGATAACTGAAATGAGAAGCAAACTTTCAATCTTGTTTCTGTCAGAAAATTCAGCAGTGTTATAGGTGTTTTTGACTTCATGCATGTGGAACAGAGGAGGAGACATAACCAATAACCTTCTTCTAGCTTTCAAAGACAAATCTCCATTGATTAGGAACAAACTCAGGACCTTGCACTTGCAAGGCAGGTGGCAGTGCCACTGAGCTAAATCCCTGACCCAACAAATTATTTAAAAATATGCTGAAGTGGAATAGCAAACTTGTCTAAAAAATTACATTTATGGGGCGGGGATTTTAGTTCAGTGGTCCCATGCCTGCCTTGCAAGTGCAAGGTCCTGAGTTCGATCCCTGATACCACACACACACACACACACACAAATTAAATTTAAAGGTAGCATCTGTAGGAGACTGCAGTAGCTGAAATCTTGTCATCTTATAAAGACTCATTTGTTAGAAATAACATTTGTGGCCAGGTGTGGTGGTGCACGCCTGTTAACCCAGCACTTGGGAGGCTGAGGGAGGCTGAGGGAGGTCTATCACCGCGAGTTCGAGGTCAGCCTGGGCTACATAGGGAGTTCAAGTCCAGCCTGAACTACATAGTGAGGCCCTGTCTCAAAAAAAGAAAAATTAAAAAGTAACATTTATGCCTGGCGTACACCTGTAATCCCAGCACTCAGGAGGCTGAGGCAGGTGGAACACTGCTTGTTCAAGGCCAGCCAGAACTATACACATAGCAGGACCCTGTCTCAGAAAACCAAAACAAACAAACAAAAAAGAAATAACATGTGTGAAGGCACTCTGTATTTTGTCCAAACCACATGGATATTGTACAAAGAGGGAGCAAATACATTTTTATTATTTTTTGAGACAGCATCTCATTATGTAGTGCAGGCTGCCCTTGAACTCACTACATAGTACAGGCTGGCCTGGAACTCCCCAAGATCCTCCTGCCTCAGCCTTCCAAGTGCTGGGATCATAGGAGTGCACCATCACGCCTGGCTGAGAATACCTTTTTGCATATGACCATACATAAATTTTCTCAAAAGAGCATAAGATATGTTTGCTCATTTATCCAACATTAGGAGACACACGCTGGATTTTGTTTTTTTCTGTTTTGTTTTGGCTTTTTGCAGTGCTGGGGATCATGGAGGCCTTGCATATGCTAGGCATGCACTCTGGCACTGCACTACAACCTCACTGCAACACACACCCAGTTTAGTAACTGGACTGACCTAAATGTGTCATGAAGATTAAATAAAACAATGGCAAACTTTATTTTCTGTTTGTTTTTATGAGACAGGGTCTTGTTATGTAGTTCAGGCAGGCCTTGAATTCACTATGTAGCCCAGGATGGCCTTGCAGCAATTCTCCTGCCTCAGCCTGCCCAGTGTTGAGATTACAGGCGTGTACCACTATGCCAGCCAACAAAGGTAAACTTTATGTGTTGTTTTTTTTTCGGTACCAGGGATCAAACTCAGGACCTTGTGCTTTCAAGGCAGGTGGTGGAACCACTGAGCTAAATCCTTGGCCCAACAAAGGTAAACTTTAAAAATCTGGAATCATAGACTTAAGACTTTAAAAAATAATCTGTTGGGCCAGGGATTTGAAAGCACAAGATCCCGAGTTCAATCCCCGGTACCAAAAAAAAAAAAAAAAAAAAAATCTGTTGAGGGCTGGGGATTTAGCTCAGTGGTTCCAGTGCCTGCCTCGCAAGCACAAGGTTCCGAGTTCATCCCCGGTACAAAAAAAAAAAAAAAAAAAATCTGTTGAACTGGAAAAAAATGTGTAGACATCCAAAGAGCATAAAATGACCTTCTTCGGTAGTTTAATGACATCTAACAAGCATTACAGAAAAAGCAAATATCATAAGTGTACAGTTCCATGAATTTTCACATGCAAATTATTATTAAAAAGATCTTGGAGAGGGCTGGGGATTTAGCTCAATGGTTCCGCCGCCTGCCTTGCAAGCGCAAGGACCTGAGTTTGATCCCCGGTACCAAAAAAAAAAAAGATCTTAGAGAAAGTTTGTTTTTTTTTTCATTCAGTGGATTCATTTAAAGCAAGGGCCACAGGTATTTGAAACAGATGACATCATCAGCAGAAGCAAGGCAATTTGGGGCGGGGGCGGAGCCTGACGTCATCACGCTGAAGCTTCTTTCCCCGCCCACTTCTCACCAGCACCGAAAGTAGAATGCCAAACTAAACCAACGGACCAGAGGAGGCGGGGCCTAAACGAGCGCCTGTACATTGACTGAAAAGAAGCAAAATACCCGGCTGTGGGGGCAGGGCTTCGGGCAAGAACAAGATAAACGCATGCGCAGTGACGATCTTCGGTCAGGGCCTGGTGGGAGGGGCGGGGGCGCGCCCTCTGCGCCTGCGCTCGGGTGAGAGCACCTTTACTGTAGGGTTCGCGCAGTAGTGGAGGGCAACGGTTGTCACCCAGCCGCCGGTGGCGGGATGGCGATGGCCTCTGGGTCCTCGGACTTGGCAGGCTCCGGAGCGCCCCCGCCCGGCGGGGGAGCCCAGGCAGCGGCTGAGGAGGAGGAGCGAGAGGTGGTACGGGTCCGAGTCAAGGTGAGGCCGGCGGCTGGTCGGCCAACTTGCCCAGACATCCCAGGGGAGGAGAAGGCAGTGGCTGATTTATGATGGCGGGCGGGACTTGCGACTTGGGACGTTACCTCAGGGGTAAGGCTTGAGGACAGAATGATAGGGGACCTGGGGGTGTGGGTCTTAGGGACAGGTCTTAGTGGGACTGAAAATAGAGGGATAGGGGTCTGTGGAGTGGATGGTGGGGCTTGGGGTGGGGGCGGGGCTGTAGGTTGAAGGAGGGGCCGCAGTCGTGGAGGGGTGGGGCCCTAATGACTGACTCCGGGGCTGTTGCTGTCTGAAAGGGGCGCTCTGAAGTCAGCCAATGCATAGGTGTTGAGAGTGCATTTTGATAGGGTCCCCACCATTGAGCCCTGTGCTTTTGAGGGTGAGACAGACTGCTAAATAAATGAGGTACTTCGGACACTGGTGAATGCCATGAGGAAATAAGGGAAAAGGTAATGAACTAAGGAGTCACTTTAGCCAAGCTTGACAGGGAAATCCCCAGAGGAAATACTGAAGGGCCAAAGACCCGAATAAGAAGTGGTCAGTCGGGCTGGGGATTTAGCTCAGTGGTGCAGCCGCCAGCCTCGAAAGAGCAAGGTCCTGAGTTTGATCCCCGGTACAAAAAAAAAAAAAAGAAGTGGTCAGTCATGTGCATGAGTGGGGGCGGCTCTAGGCAGAAGGACTTGAAAGGGCAAAGGCTGGGAGGTGCGCATAAGCTTGGCATGCTCCTTTAGGTTACCATACTGCTGGAGCAGTGAGAGGGAAAGAGTGGTAGGCGGTGAATCAGGTCAGAGGGGCCAGCTGGCAAGGGGCCTTTGGTGTGTACTCTGAAGAAAGCTGTTGCAGGATTTCCCGCAAGCAGTGACTGGGGTGGTGATATTGGCAGTGACGAGAAGAGAGTCATCAGATGACTTCTGTGTAGTAGACCTCTAAGATAGAAGCTTGGAAAGTCAAAAAAAAGATGGTGCTTGAGCTGTAAGTGAGGCAGATGAAGGAAGTGGGAAGGGTGTTCCCGACAGAAGGAGCAGCACACACAAAGGCTTGGGGCCAGGATGTGTTTGAGGTAATTTCCAAAGGTACTACGACAGTGTAGCAGGAGCCAGCTGGAGCCCTTTAGTTCCACTTGCTGGAGACCCTGGTGTCGGTTGCCTTTGAAGAGAGTTAAGTGGAGAGTGTCGTAGATAGATGTGCCAGATTGGAGGACGGCTTTATTTATAGCCAGATTACACGTGGTGCTTCTGACAACCATATCCAGAGGAACGTAGAAGGCTTGGATGCCCAGAGTATTGTAGTAGTTTCCTCCTCACTAGACCCCTTGCTTCTACCCTACTCCCCCAAGTCTGTTTGCAGAGCAGCCATAAGGATCATGTTAAATCCTAACTCACGCTGCAACCCTCCTCTGCTCAGAAACCTCTCATGGTTCCCTTTACTCAGACCAAAAGCCAAAGTCCTCACCTTGACCCAGAACCCCAGACTCAATCTGGCCCCACCCCCTCTCTGGCCTTGCCTTCTGTCACTTTGCACTTCCCTCAGTCTTCAGCATGTTGATATGGCCACTCATGGCCTACCCCGTGTCTTCTCTCCGCAGAAATGTGAGAGTTTCTTGCCGCCCGAGTTCCGGTCTTTTGCTGTAGATCCCCAGATCACCTCACTGGACGTGTTACAGCACATCCTCATCCGAGCCTTTGACTTGAACGGGTGAGTGGGGGGTGCTGGGGACCAGCCAGTGGACCACTTACCTCAACAGCGATTGTCTGGCTTTTGAGTTTTTTGTTTCTTTGTTTGATAGGGTTTTGTTTGTTTATATTTCTTTTTTGTTTGTTTTTGAAACAGGTTCTTGCTATATAGTTCAGGTTGGCCTTGAACTCATGGCAATCCTCCATCAGCCTCTCCAGTGCTGAGATTAGAGTGCTGAGATTACAGGCGTGTGCCAGCATGCCCAGCTTGTTTCTATTTCTATTACAAATAATCCCACAATAAAAAGTGATCTATCTACCTACCTATCTATCTTGGGGTATGTGAGGTAGTCTAGTCATAGGATAAATTCCTCCCAGTGGTATTGCTGAGCTAATGTGTGCTTTTTAAACCTTCAATGGATGTGTATAAAATGCTGTCCAGAAGTTTTACCAGTTTACACCTTCCTCAGCAGCAGATAAAATGTGTTTCCCTCATGCCCTCACAAATAGTGGCTACTATGAAACATTACAAAATTTGCCAAACTGATAGCTGAAAATTAGTTTCTGTTGGAGACAGATGTGATGCTTATTTTGTGGTAATGGCTGTTTTGAAGGACTACATGCCAGTGATAAGACATTTATTTATTTTTTCATAGTAACAAATTTATTTTTTTGGTTTTTTTGGTTTTTTTTGTTTTTGGTACCGGGGATCGAACTCGGGACCTTGCGCTTGCGAGGCAGGCGCCGGAACCACTGAGCTAAATCCCCGGCCCTAATAGTAACAAATTTAAACAGTACAGAATTAATGAGTATTTAGGATGTTTCTGTGGTAATTATTACACAACATACTTCTTGGTATAGTTGCACACGTATATCTAAAGAATAAATTTTTAGTTGTTATTTGACTTTTGGGCATAAACATTTTTGTTGTGAAAATTAATAAACATACAGATTGCTTTATTTTTTTATGTAGTAGGAAGGCTGCTTTCTTCCCACATCTATCCCTCAACTACATTGTTCCTATCCCCAGCGGGGACCAACATTTTACCAGTTTTCAGTGTGCCCACCAGATATAAGCAGGTGTGTATCTGTTTCTGTGTTTGTGTAACAAACTGGGTATAAATGACCTGACCTTGGACTGCCCACAATCCTTAGCAGTAGTACCCAGCAGATAGTGGGAAGTTATTTTCAGTACCTTCCATATTACCTCCCTTGTTGTGGAACTGTCCCTGAGGCTTCCAAGGTACTAGAGGCCCTGAGAGCTCCCTTAATCTTCTATTCAGGAAGAAGAACTTTGGCATCAGCTACTTGGCCCGGGACCGGCTAGGACAGGAAGCTTACCTGTCCCTCCTCTCTGACTGGGACCTCAGCATAGCTTTCACGACTGCCTCCAAACCTTACTTGCAGTTGCGTGTGGACATTCGGCCCTCAGAGGACAGTGAGTATACAGTTCCCTGGAGAGTTGCTCTGGGACCCACCTTTTTTCCCATTGGGTGATTCCACACCTCACAGTATCCTTCTTCAATAGGCTAGGCAGCAAGGTATCCAGATTCTAGCTCAGCTACTGGGCTACAGTTTCTTCACCTGTAGAGATTATGGTCCCTTTCTTGTCACTGAGACACAACACCTGACATCTGCAATTTAAAGGAGGAGAGTTTTATTTTGGCTCATGTATCAGAAGTTTTAGTCTTTCTAAGATTAGCAGCATGGTGGAAGGGCCTGGGGAGAAAAGCTGCTCCATCATGTTGGCCAGAAGGCAAAGAGTGAAGGAGGAACCAAGGAGTGAGATGTGCCCTCCCAGGTCGCCCCCAGTGACCTGCCTCTTCTCACCAGGCCCCACCTCTCAACACCAAGCCAACTGTGGTGCACCATAATCCAATCACCTTCTGCAAGCCCTGGCTTCTGAGCACGTGAAGCTTTGAGGGGACATCCAGCTATAATCTGTGACAGTGAATCCCAGCACTCAGGAGGCTGAGACAGGAGGATTGCCAGGAGTTCAAGGCCAGCCTAGGGTACATAATGAGTTCAAGACCAGCCTGGACTACATAGTGTTACCCTGTCTCAAAAAAACAAAAAACACACCCAAAAAATGGATTGGTATTTTAGGACTATTTTGAGGATTAAATAGAGAAATTTATATAAACACCTGGACCTGCATATCTGCATAGTGAATAATCAGAAAGTATTAGTGCTAACAATAATTATACTGTACTGTTATAGCATATAACCTAGTAAGATACAATTATCCAATGCAGTGTAAGGGTATAGCTAGTCTTGTACAATTAGATTATAATGATATCTAAATATCCCAATGCTTATCATGATAATGGTGGTAGTATTTATTCATTTGCTCATTTGTTTCCACTCTTGCTCATTCATTTGTTCCCTTGATTTCTCAGCCACTTTTTCTTTTCTTTCTTTTTTTTTTTTTTTTTTACTTTTTCTTTTCTCATTTTTGTTTTCTTTTTCCACTTTCACCTTTGCTGGTACCCTGAACACACACACAAAAATTAAGACATGGTACCAAAACTTTGATTATGGACCATACGTTAGATAGAAATAATATTCTAGTGGTGGCGCAATGCCTATAATCCTAGCGCTCAGGAAGCTCAGTCAAGAGGATCATGAGTTCAAGGCCAGCCTGGACTATATAGTAAGAACCTGTCTCCAAAAGAGGAAAAAAAGAAAAGATATGGTGGTGCATACCAATAATCGGAGAGACCGAGCCAGGAAGATCCCAAGTTTGAGCCCAGCTTGGGCAAATTCATGACTTTGTGAGATCCTGTCTCAAAAAAATAAAAAGGGCTGGGGACATTTCTCAGTGGAAAGGGCTTGGTTGAATCCCCAGTACAACAAATAATAATAATAAAATTTCAGAGGCCTGGTATGGTGGTCCACGCCTATAATCTCAGCACTCAGGAGGTTGAGGAAGGAGGATCACTGTGAGTTCCAGGCCAGCCTGGACTACATAGCAAGACCCTGTCTCAAATGATTGAATGAATGAATGAATGAATGTCTTGATCTCACCCCTTAGGATTCTGCATGTCATTTAATCATCTCTTAATGAAACTACCTCTTAATTGATGTTGAGTATTCCTTATCTGAAATGGTTAGAGCCAAAAATGTTTCAGATTTCAGATGTCACAATATTTTCAGAGACTTTCAGTTCAGCATCTCTAATTTTAAAACCCCAATCAAAATACCAATAGCATATTTCACAGAATTAGAGGAAACAATCCTAAAATTCATTTGGAACCAGAAGAGACCTACAATACCAAAAGCAATTCTGAGCAACAAAGGAAAGCCAGGAGGCATCACAATCCCTAACTTGAAAATGTATTACAAAGCTACTGTAATAAAAACAGCATGGTACTGGCAAAAAAAACAGACCCAGCCAGACATAGTGGCACACTCCTGTAATCCTAGCACTCAGGAGGCTGAGGCAGGAGGATCGCCATGAATTTGAAGCCAGCCTGGGCTACATAGTGAGTTCAGGGCCAGCCTGAACTACAAAGCAAGACTCTGTCTCAAAAAAAAAGCTGGGTGTGGTGATGCATGCCTGTAATCCCAGTACTAGGAGGCTGAAGCAGAAGGATCACTATGAGTTTGAGGCCAACCTAGGCTACATAGTGAGTTCAGGGCCAGTTTGAACTACAAAGTGAGACCCTGTCTCAAAAACCCAAAAACAACAACAACAACAACAAAAAAAACAGACCCAAGGATCAATGGAACAGATTAGAAGATGCAGAAACAACTCTAAACTTACTCAGCCACCTTATCTTTGACAAAGGAGCTAAATACTTTCACTGGAAGAAAACCTCTTAATAGGGGGCTGGAGATAGCTCAGTGGTTCCGGCGCCTGCCTCTCAAGTGCAAGGTCCCAAGTTCGATCCCCAGTACCAAAAAAAAGCCTCTTAATAAATGGTACTGGAAAAACTGGCTTTCCACATGCCAAACATTAAAACTAGACACATATCTTTAAGCATACTAAACTCAAAATATATCAAAGATCTTAAATATTAAAACAGAAACACTAGGACTGGGGATTTAGCTCAGTGGTTCCACCGCCTGCCTCTCAAGCGCAAGGTCCCGAGTTGGATTCCCAGGGCCAAAAAAAACCAAAAAATCACACTGACAGTGAAATTTCCACATAAGAATTTTGGGGCACACATTCGAACTGTAGTAGTTCTCATTTTTTGTGGTACTGGGGATCCAACTCAGGACCTTGCGCTTGCGAGGCAGGGGTGGTACCACTGAGCTAAATCCCCACCCCTCAAACTATAGTAGTGTGGTAATGGTATGGGGGCTTTTGGAGAAAAATGTCTTTGTTCTTAGGGAAAACAGTATGAAGGGGTAAAGTGTCATGTCTGAGATTAATTGAACAAAATGTTTATATGTAGAGGAAGTGAGAGCAAATGAAGCATCAAAATATTAATGATATCTAGATGAGGGATGTATGGGTGTTGAATGTATTCTTTTTTTAACTGTCAAAGTATTTTTTACAATTTGTAGGCCTCACTTTTTTTCTTTTTAGACCTCATTTATTATTATGGGGGTGGGGGTAACCAGGGATTGAACTCGGGACCTTGCGGTTGCAGGGCAGGCCGTGGAACCACTGAGCTATATCCTCGGCCCAGACCTCATTTATTATTAAGAGTAAGAAAACTTTTCAAATGATGTTAAAAAGCACATCACAGTGAGGGATTTTCCAACTGGTTCCATCTACGGGAAGATGAGGCTTAGTATCAGTGAACAAAAAGTGTCTTTTTTCCTCTTCAACTCTGAAGATCCTGGGCCCTGAAGGGTTCTGTATTTTGGTGGGGAGGAGTCTGTATTTTTTTTTCCAGTATCTGGGATCGAACTTAGGACCTTGTGCTTGCAAGGCAGGTGCAGTGCCGCTGAGCTAAATTCCTGGCCTTGTATTTTTGTTCTTAATTCACTAATTTCTCCTTAGTGTTCCAAATAGGGATATGAATATAATGGTTACTTTGAGGAATTGATTCACAAAATTGAAGCACCTGGGTAGCTTTTAAACAGATTCCCAGACCTACTGAATTCTTCAAGGGTTAGGAGTCTTTCAGTCTCTTTGTTTTCTCTCCCTCCTTCTCTTTCTCTCTTCTCTAGATCTTTCTGGGTAATTCTGATATTTGCTGCCTATTTTTAGACAATGCTTTTTTATTATTGTATTTTTTAAATTTTTATTTTTTATTAGTACATGTTTGCAGACATGATTACATTCATTGTGAGGGGGTGCTGGGGATTTAGTTCAGTGGTTCCGGTGCCTGACTTGCAAATGCAAGGTCCTGAGTTCGATCCCCAGTACTCAAAAACAAAACAAAAAACATTCATTGTGAGGAATTGTTACATGTACATAACACATCTCAGTTCTTTTTTCCCCCTTTTTCCTCCACCCCCATTTTGTTTTGTTTTTTAAATTTTTTCTTTTTTTTGCCAGCATCAGATTTATAGATTTTTATCAAGTTAATTATCATAAACACAGGTTAACAGCCAGACTAATAAAGCCAAAAAATATATAAAACTAGGTTTAAAGTTTTTTAAATAAAAGTTATGGAATGGAAGATACAGTTCCCAGCCTCAGGATACTCACGTGCCCATTGGGATGACTGAAGTATTTTATTGACAGAGTAACGTATAAATAGCTAATGGGATTTAACAGTAGAGCACATATTTTCCAATGAATCATCAAAGTAATTGTACAGGGTAAGTGCCTTAGTTACTTTCTCCTTGCTGGGACAAAATACTCAACATCCATAAATTAAAGGAGGAAGGGTTTAAGGCCAGTCATAGTGGCACAGGCTGCAATCCTAGCACTTGGGAGGCTGAGGCAGGAGGATCACTGTGAGTTCAAGTTCAAGGCCAGCGTGGGCTACGTAGTGAGTTTAAGCCAGCTAGAACTACATATTGAGACCCTGTCTCAAAAAAAAATTTTTTTAAAGGAGGAAAGGTTTATTTTAGCTCAAAGTCTGTGGAGGTTTTTTTTTGGAACCGGGGATCAAACTCGGGACCTTGTGCTTGTGAGGCAGGTGGCAGAACCACTGAGCTAAATCCCCAGCCCAAAATTTGTAGAGTTTTAAATCTATGGTTGCCTGCTCCAAGGCAGGGCAGCACAGAAGAGCAGCAATAGTCCATGGCCTTCCTTCTGCTTTCCCTTTTGTTCCATACTGGGTACTGCATGTTTGGTGCCTCTTGCACCCAGGGTGGGTCTTGTTTGTTCAGTAAATCCATTCAGCCACACTCCAAACCATGCTAATCCGATTAGGTGACTAATCTAGTATTGCACCCATGATCCAGTATCACACACACATGATACAGTCACTCCCAGAAGCCCCACCTATGCATGCATGAGGCTTTGGGGGAACATCTAGATACAAGCCATAATAATAGGGGTTGTTGTTTTCCCTGCTTTACTCTCTTTATTTATTTATTTTTTGGTACCGGGGATTGAACTACTGACCTTGCGCTTGTAAAGCAGGCTTTGGAACCACTGAGCTAAATCCCCAGCCCTTCCCTACTTTATAGATGAGGAAACAGGCTAAGAGAAGTGACAGCACTTGTCCAGGTTACACAGACAGTAAGCTAAAGGGCAAGATTTGGATCTGGGCAGTGGATTAACTGGCTTGATTTCTTGCTCTTTACCATTTGACTATACAATATTTTAGGTTTGTTAATATTGGCAGCTGAGAAACAGAGGAGAGAGGGAGAGAGTAAGAGTCAGAGAGAGATACTGACAGAGATGGGCAGGGAGACTGTTATGGTTTGGATCTAAAAAGGCTCTCAGTGGCCAGGTGCTGAGGATTAGGTTGCAGGTGATGGACTTTTGGAAGGTGACTAGATTGTGAGGGTGCTAACTTCGTTGGTGGATTAATCCAATAATAGATTTATAATTTAATAATATTATTGGAAGATGAAGGACTCTTACAAGGTGGGGCCTGAATGAAGGAGTGAGTTGTGGGGATGTGACTTGGAAACTTCATATTTTTATAGTCCCCCAGCTCCTTGCTTTTGATCTCCTTCTGCCTCTGCCCCCCCACACCTCATCCCCTGCTTCCTGACTGCCATATGTTAACATCTTTTCTTCCACCATGCCCTTTTTTTTATTGGTACATTTGTTTCTTTTTGAGATAGTGTTTTGCTATGTAGTTCAGACTGACCTTAAACTCACTGTGTGGCGCAGGCTGGCCTCAGGCTGGAAGCAATCCTCCTGTCTCAGCCTTCTCAGTGCTGGGATTATAGGCATGTGCCACCACGCCCAGCTATTGGTACATTTTACATATACATGATAACATTCATCACAGAGAATTTGAACTTATACATGATATATCTTGCTTCTTTTTTTCCCCCATTCCCCTCCCCTCTCTTCAACCCCTCTTCCCCTTCTTATTTACAAAAGCTTTATTTCTTTTTCTTTTTTTTTTTTTGGTACTGGGGATCCAACTCAGGACCTTTCGCTTGCGAGGCAGGCGGCGGAACCACTAAGCTAAATCCCTGGCCCTACAAAAGCTTTATTTCTATTTTTTCCTCTTAATATTTTTTTCTTTGGCCCTTCTCCCCCCCTTCTCATTTGAACATTTTCTTCCCATTTCCCAATAACTATTATACATTTTGGTCCTTATTTCCACTTTCACTCTTACACTAGAGAAACAATGCGGTATTTAAATATGTGTGTCTGATTTATCTCACTTAAGAGTATGGTCTCAAGGTACATCCATTTATCTAAAAATGTCTCAAGCTGATCCTTTATGGCAGAGTAGTACTCCATTGTATAAAAATATCCCATCTTCTTTATACATTCATTGGTTGCTGGACATTTGGGCTGTTTCCAAGATTTAGCTATTACAAACTGTGTCTCCATAAACATGGGTGTGAATATAATGCTGTGGTATGATGCTTTTAATTCTTTTGGGAAGATACCAAGAAGGGAATAGCGGGGTCAAATGGAACCCCTAGTTTTAGTTTTTTCAGGAATCTCCACACTGACACACTGATTTCCACAGTGGTTGCACCAGTCTACACTCCCACCAAGAGTGGAGAAGTGTTCCTTTTTCCCCACAGCCTCACCAACGTTTGTTATTGGTTGATTTCTTGATAGTAGCCATTCTTTCTGGAGATGGACTCTCAGTGTTATTTTAATTTGTATTTCATGAATGACCAGTGATATTGAACATTTTTTCATATATTTACTTGCCGTTTCTAATTCTTCATCTGAGAGGTATCTTTTCATTTCAGATGCCCATTTTTGGATTGGGTCCTTAAATTTGGAAGGTCTGTTTTTTGTTTTTTGTGGGGTTTTTTAGTTCTTTATATATTCTAGATATTAGTCCTTTGTCTGAGGAACTGGTGGCAAAAATTTTTTCCCATACTGTGGATTGTCTTTTCGCTCTGTTGGTGGTTTCTCTTGCTGTACAAAAGCTTTTTTTTTCCCACATTTGAGATTTTATTGGTTGTGTTGAGGATCGGTACAGACACTTCACTTTGTACGCAATTTTTAACACACGTACCGAAAATCTAAAAAACTGTATTGCTGGGGATTTAGCTCAGTGGTTCTGCTGCCTGCCTTGAAAGTGCAAGGTCCTGAGTTCGATCACCGGTACCAAAACAAAAAAAACTATGTATTGTTTCTTTTTCAATTATTCCAGTGACTTTCCAGCTTCAAATTTGGAGGCAAATTTTCCATTAGAGGATTAAGTACCAGTATCTTTGAATCCTGATAAAGTGTTACTTAAGTCTCATCAATTCACAATTTCTTATCATATACACTACATACTCAAATTTTCGATCTTTCACAGCACATTAGCAAAATTAGGCAAACTGGACTAGCACGACCAAAAAAAGATGTTACAGAGCGCACACAGTTCTGACATCAGGAAGTAGTTTTCTTTAGGAGACAATTCTACTAAAAACATGGGAATAGAAGTCATTTAAAATACCCAAGACATATTAAATGCACGACTGTGACTCCAAATTACTGTTTAGTATGCTTTATATTGCAGGATATAAAACTAACCCCCACCTATGGAATGTTAAGCTGACACCCAGGACAGTCAAAGCCTGCCATAATTCAATATCCCACTATTTTCTGGTTGTACCAAAAAATAAACAACCAGCAAATGATTTCACCTCTAAAAAAAAAATCACTTACATTTAAAAAATGCTATGAGGTGGGATTCCCTCCTTTTTAAAAAATGTTTCTAGAGCTACTAAAAAACTTGCATTTACAAAATAGTTGATAAAAATATTCCTCTGGCTTGTACAAGAAGGGAGACAGGGAGCACTGATAAGACGCAGTGTGCTCAGTCAGACTTGGCTTCTTTCTCTTCCATTTCGTCAGAGGCTGCATTCTCCTCGTTTTTAGTTTCTCCGTTTTCCGTGGGTTAGGTCCTTAATTAGCCACTTCAGCCTGTTTTCCTTTTGGTCCCCTTTTCCCTTTTGCTTGCACTTTTTTGTCGGAAGATTTATTCTTTCCCGCTGTCTTTTTTGGCTTCGTTTCCACTTTTGCAGGAGCACATTTAGCCAACAACCTCGCCGATCTCCTCTTGGGCTCCTTCTTCGCCGCCCCTTCGGCGGAGCTGACCTTCCTCTTGGGCATCTTGCCTCCCGCCACCGCCAGAGCTGCTGGAACCCACCCGCCGCAAAGGCTTTTTATTTTATTATTATTTTTTTTTCACAAAAGCTTTTTAACAAGATGAGATCCCAGTTGTTGAGTTTGAAAGGTAGTTGCATTAGGTCTTCTCTAAATTTCTTGTAGAATTCAGCAGTGAATCCGTCAGGGCCTGGAGTTTACTTTGTTGTTAAGTTTTTAATTACATCTTCAATTTCATTGGCTGATACTGGTTTATTTAGAATTTTTCTATCTTCTTGATTCAGCTTTGCTATTTCATATGTATCTAGGAATCTGTCCATTTCTTCTGTGTTTTCAATCTTATTAGAATACAGGTTCTCAAAGTAGGTATTGATGAACTTCTGGATTACCGCAGGATCTGCTGGGATTTCACCCTTTTCATTCTTTTTTTATTTTTTGGTACCAGGGCTCAAACTTGGGTCTTTGCGTTTTCAAGGCAGGCAGCGGAACCACTGAGCTAAATCCCCAGCCCACCCTTTTCATTCTTAATTTGCATTGATTTGAGTCTTTTCTTTCCTTTTTTTGACTAAGCTTTTGTCAGTTTTACTTAATCTTTCAAAATTGAAAATCTTTCAACTCTTTGATTCATTGATTCCTTGTATTGTTTTTTTTTTTTTTTTAGTCTCCGTTGCATTAATTTCTGCCCTGATCTTTATAATTCCTTCCCTCATACAAGCTTTGGGCTTGACTTGCTTTTTTTTTCTAGAAGCCTGAGGTTCAGCGTTAGGTTATTTGAGCTCACTTTGTTGGGTTTTGTTTTGTTTTGTTTTGTTTTGGTACTGGGCATCAAATTCGGGACCTTGCACTTGTGAGGCAGGCAGCGGAACCACTGAGCTAAATCCCTGGCCCTCACTTTGTTTTTTTGATATGGGAATTTACTGCTATAAATTTCCCTCATAGGACTGCTTTCATTGTGTCCCACAAGTTCTGGTATATTGTATTGGCATTATCATTTAATTGTAGAAACTGTCTGATCTCTTCTGTGACCATTGGTTGTTCAGGAGGATGTTATTTAATTTCCATGTGTTTATGAAAGTTTTGTGTTTTTTTTGCCATTGACTTCCAATTTCATTGCACTGTGGTGTGATAATATACATGGGATAATTCCAATTCTTTTACATTTACTTAAGCATGTTCTATGAGCTAGTATGTGGTCAATTTTGGAGAATTTCCCATGTACAGCTGAGAAGAATTCTGATTCAGTATTCTGTATTCTGATGTTGTGGGGTGGAAAAATCTGTAGACATCTACTAAGTCCATTTGTTCAAAAGTTTGCTTCAGTTCTAATAGTTCTTTGTTGATTTTTTTATCTAGTTGATCTGCCTATTTGTGACAGTTGTATATTGAGGTCTCCCGTTACAATTGTATTAGTGCTTTTTGACTTTTCATATCAGTTAATATTTGTTTTATATAGTTGGGTACACTGTTATTTGGTGCATATATATTTATTTGTTTAAGTTGTTTTCTTTTTTTGGTACCAGGAATTGAACTCAGCACCTTGTACTTGCCAGGCAGATGCAGCGCCACTGAGCTACATCCCCAGCAATGCATTTATATTTATGATTGTTATCATTTTCTCTTGGATTGTTCCCTTTACAAGGATGTAGTGACCTTCTTTGTCTCTTAATCAATCATGGCTTGAAATCCACTTTATCTGCAAATAGAATAGTTACCCCTGCTTTTTTCCAGGTTCCTCTGGCATGGATTATTGTTTTCCATCCTTTGACTTTCAGTCTATGAATTTCTTTTTGCGGGGGGCTGGTACCGGGGATCGAACTCGGGTTCCTGCGCTTGCGCAGCAGGCAGCGAAACCACTGAGCTAAATCCCTGGCCCTAGGAATTTCTTTTTGAATTAAATGTGTTTCTTGTATGCAGCATATTGTTGGATTTTGTTTCTTGACCCATTCTGCCAGTCTGTTTCTTTGGATTGGTGAATTGAGACCATTCACATTGATGGTTATAACTGATATGTATTGACTTATTCTTGTCATGTTTTTTCCCTGTTGTTGGTTCCCTTTTTTAAACCCTCCTCTGTTTAATTACTTGTCTTGCCTGGTGGGTTCATTCTGTTGGGGTTCATGAAGTTGTAATTCTCATTATCTCTTTCTAGAATGTTCTTCAGAACCTTTGGAGTGCTGGTTTGGTGGTCATGAATTTCTTCAAGTATTCTTTGTCATGGAAGTATCTTATTTCTCCACCAATTTTGAAAGATAGTTTTGCAGGATACATCAATCTGGGTTGGAGGCTGTTTTCCTTTAGGGCTTGAAATACTTCCCTCCAAGCTCTCCTTGACTTGAGGGTTTGTGTTGAGAAGTCTGCTGTGATTTCGATGGGCTTTCCTTTATAGATGATTTCTTTTCTTTAACAGCTTCCGTTCTTGTGTTGAATTTCCGGAGTCTTAACTATTATATGCCTTGGTGTAGATTTTTTGATCATGGCTAATTAGAGTTCTGTATGTCTCACTTATCTGTATGTCAAATTCTTTTTCCATGCTTGGGAAGTTTTCTGCCATTACTTCTGCAAAGAGTTTTTTTATTGTCATTTGGACTATCTCCTACTTTTTCATTGACTGTTATTCTTTGTTATTCTTTTTAGCAGCTGTTGGATTGATATTTCATGGACCCTTGCTATTTATACGAAATCTTTCTTTTCATGATCACTAACCAAAATCCTGTCTTCTCTATCTGATATTCTGTCCTCACATTGCCTCATTCTACTGCCTATACTTTCAATGAAATTTTTAATCTCCTGCATATCTGTTTGAATCTGTTTCATGGATTCCATTTCTTTCCTATTTTGGGCTGTCATGGTTTCCATCATTTTCCTAAGATTCTCTATATTTTTAATATGTATCTGCTCTAGAGTCACTCGCCATGCCTTTCATTATGGTCACCATGTCTGTAGTTATCTGAGAGATTTCTGTTTTGATTTTTTCTAGAACCTCATTCTTTTGTTTTGTTACTTCCACTTTTAGCACTTTAGAGAGTTCAGGTGGGTGGATTTCAACTTGTTCTACCTCATTATCTCCTGGGTTTGCCTTTGGTGACCTGGAAGTCTGGGGTTTCATCTTGCTTAAGTGTTGTGTCATTTTCTTTTTTTTTTTTTTAGTTTAATTCCTGGGTTGATGTTTGTAAATTGCTTATGACAGGTAGCTTTATTCCTAGCATTTTTTTGGTACCAGGGATTGAACTCAGGACCTCACACTTGCCAGGCAGGCACTGTGCCACTGAACTACATCCCTAGACCTATTTATTGCTAGTATTTAGAACCATTAGGAAATGACTAATTCTGAGAGATATCTTCCAGGTTTTTACATTTTTGTTTTGTTTTGTTTTTTTGTTTTTTTGGTACCGCAGATCGAACTCGGGTCCTTGTGCTTGTGAGGCAGGCAGCGGAACCACTGAGCTAAATCCCCGGCCCAGTTTTTACATTTTGAATCTGTTGCAGATCTAACTTTCTAGTGGGGCATGATGGCACAAGCCTGTAATTCCAGTACTCAGGAGGCTGAGGCAGGAGGATTGCTACAAGTTCAAGGCCAGCCTGAACTACAAAGCCAGACCCTATGTCAACAAACCAAAAAAAAGAGATCCTAGCTGGGGATTTAGCTCAGTGGTTCCAGCCGCCTGCCTTGCAAGCACAAGGTCCTGAGTTAAAAAAAAAAAAAGAAAAAGTAAGAGATCCTACCTCTTCAATTTATTGGAGATAAGAAGTTGTTGCCTATTTGGTCTAGCCCCTGTTTCTTTGGCACTGGCCTATAGTATCATTTAGGACCCTTAAGCATTCTCAGTCTTGCCATACCAGGAAGAATAACTGATTAGAACAATTATGTCACCTTGACTTAAGTAGTACAATCAGCAATAACAATAGCATCAAACACAGCCTAGAAAATGACAAATTGTGGTAACTATTAATTTGCCATGTTTAACTGTATGAAGTATATTTGTGGTTATATAACAAAATCTAAAACAAACCAGAAAATTGTATACAGTAAATATGTCCTCACTATGGTGACTTTACCCTCAGGGCAGAAAATTTTAAAGGGGTTAGGGGGAAAAAATAGAGAAATAGAGGAGGAAGAATAGATTAGAAACAAGACTGGAGGACAAAGGAAGATTATGCAAACCCTGGGAAACTGGTGAAGACAGGAGGGAGAGAAGGAAGAAATAAAAACAAGAACAACAGAATACCAACAACAAGAAAACTGGAAACAGTGTCCACACATATAAAAACAAGGACAACCAATAAAAAAAAGAAAAGAAAAACAGAAAGAAAAAGTCCACTTCAGGTTGTGTCTGCTGTCATTGGTAGACAGAGTGGGCAAAGAGGCTCTTTCTCTGCTGTTCAGCACTCTTCCATCTTCCTGGGAGTGTACCACCATGTCCTTCTGCCATGATGTTCTGCCTCACAATAGGCCAGAGTAATGGACCCAGCAGACCATGGTCTGAAAGCCCTGAAACTAGAATAAACCTCCCTTCAAGTTCACTTCTCTCAGTTACTTCTGTCACAGTAATGTTAAGCAAACACAGAGACAGAGAGAAAAGGAGAGGTAACTTGAGACATGTTATCTTTGCCACTGCATCAGGAACTTAGTCACTTAATTCTCCATGCCTCATTTCCTCACCTATAAAATAGGATAGCACTTCAGGCCAGAGATTTAGCTCAGTGGTTCTGCCGCCTGCCTCACAAGCACAAGGTCCTGAGTTCGATCCCCAGTACCAAAAAATAAAAATAAAAATAGAAAAAAAATAGAATAACACTCTTTCAGTAGAGGAATAAATCTGTCTGGCTAATAAACATGTGAGGAAAAACACAACTACCTAAGAACTGAGAGGAATTCCAGTAAAGCAAAAACAAAGATACCTGTCTTTTTGGCAGAAACACATTTTAAAAAGTTATCTTTCTAGCTCATGCGTGGTAAGACACATCTGTAATCCCAGCACTGGGGAAGCTGAGGCAGGAGAATCACCTTGAGTTCAAGACCAGCCTAGCCTACATAGTTCAAGGCCAGCTTGAACTATACAGGAAGACCCTGTCTCAAAAAAATATATTTCTAAAAAGAATCAGCTTTCCAGTTATTGATGAGGCAGTTCTCTCCCTATAGTTTCCAGAAACTATCTGTCTTGTTTACCAAATTCCTGAACATGAATAGGTCTGTTTTAAATTCCTGATTTTCTGGGCCAGGGACTTAGCTCAGTGGTGCCACCGCCTGCCTCACAAGAACAAAGTCCTGCGTTCAGTCCCCAAACTCCTGATTTTCTTACACTGATCTCTTTAATCCTAAACCAGTTGTAGGAGGAGGCTTTTCACCTTTTTTTTCTTTTTTTTCAAAAAGGTCTCACTATATATTCCAGGCTAGCCTCGAACTTGTGGTGATCCCAAGTGCTAGGATTACAGGTGTGCCCCACCATGCCCTGCAGAAGGAGTTTTAATCATTATACCTTTATGACAGGTTTTTAAGTTTTCCTTTATAAAATTTCTTTTCTTTTCTTTTCTTTCCTTCCTTCCTTCCTTCCTTCCTTTCTTTTCTGTGTGTGGTGCTGGGATCGAACCCAGGGCTTGTGGATGCTAATGCTCAAGCTATATTCTCTGATATACTCTCAGCCCTAAAAGAGTCCCCCCTCCCTCTTCTTTCTTTCCTTTTCTTTTTTATTTCCCCTCTCTTTTTTATGGTACCTGGCATTCAACCCTATTTAAATTTTGAGACAGGGTATTGCTAAATTGCCCAGGCAGGATTTCAACTTGCAGTCTTCCTGCCTCAGGCTACCAGAAAGCTGCAATTAAAGTCATGTGCCACCATGCCCAGCTCAAAATTTTTTCTTGAGTAATTTCATGTACTTACTCTTCCTCAGATTTAAGAATTATCTTACATTCCATTAATGTCTTCATTGGGCCAGGTGTGGCACACACCTGTAATTCTAACACTCTGGGCTGCTAAAGCATGAGGATTACAAGTTGGAGCCCAGCCTGGGCAATTTAATGACTCAGCAAGACCCAATCTCAAAAAATAAAAAAGGAAGGAGGAGGGCCAGGGATTTAGTTCAGCAGCACAGCACCTACCTGGCAAGCGTGAGGCCCTGAGTTTGATTCCCAGTACCAAAAAAACCAAGGAATGAGGCTCAGTGTGAAGGCCCAATGGTTCAATCCCTGTTGCCACAAAAAAATAATAATAATGATAAAATCCTGATGGGAATTTGATTGATGTTGCATTTTGATATGATATTAAGAATTGAACCCAGGGTTTCTCTTCCACTCATCCCCCAGACCTTTTTATTCTGTGGTTTGTTTGTTTGTTTGTTTGTTTGTTTTGGCACAGGTATTGAACTCAGGACCTTGCACTTGCAAGGCAGGCGTGGCACCACTGAGCTTAATCCTCTGCCCATTATTCTGTTTTGTTTCATTTGTTTGAGACAGGGTCTGGCTATGTAGTACAGGGTGGCCTTGAACTCACAGAAATCTCAACCTGTACCACTATACCTGGCCCTTTTTATTTATGTTGAGAGAGGGCCTCAGTAAATTGCCCAAGCTAGGCTCCAACTTGGGTCCTCCTGCCTCAGCCTCCTGAGTAGCTGGGATTATAGGCATGAGCTACCAAGTCTGGGTTGGAGTTGCAGTTTTTAATGTTTAGGGTTTTAAAATTTTTTCCAGACAAAGTCTCACTATGTGTTCAGGCTGGCCTTGAACACCCTCTATCCCAGGCTGGCCTTCAACTCATGATCCTCTTGCCTGAGCCCCACTGTATGTCTGTCTGTCTTTCTCTCTTTTTGTCTATCTTTCTGTCTGGTCTGTTCATCTTTCTGTCCGTCTGGCTTTCTATCTGCCTGTCTTTCTATTTTTCTGTACGACTGCCTGTCTATTCATCTTTTTGTCTTTCTGTTTGTCTTTCTGTTCTTCTGTGTTTCAGTCCACCTGTCTGCCCATTTTTTTCTTTCTGTCTCCTTGTGTCTGTCTTTTTTCTGACTGTCTATGTATCTTGTTGTCAATCTGTCCTTTGGTCTGTTTCCATATTTCTGTCTGTCTGTCTTACCTTCTTGTTCCTGATACCCACAAGTTAAAGGAAGAAAGGTTTATTTTAGCTCACAGTTTGTAGAGGTTTCAGTCCATAGTCTGCTGGTTCCAGGGCAAGGTGGCATAGCAGAGGAGCATTGCAGAGGAGAACCTGTCCATGGCAAGTCAGGAAGCAGCAAAGCAGTGAGCCTCTCTTATCCTCTTTATTCTATCCAAGCTACAACCCTATTGGTCAGTCCCACTCACACCCAAGATGGGTCTCTTGTCTTCAGTAAATCCATTCAGCCATAAACAGAACTATGCTAATTCAATCAGTGGATTTATTGGGCACCTATGATCCAGATTCACACACTCTAGATGCAGCCACCTCTGAAAAGCGCTACCTATGGGCACACGAGACTTTGGAGGGATAAGCCATAACTCCAGCTGTCTATACATCATCTCTGTACATCGTCTTATCTGTATGTCTGTCTATCTCTGTCTGGTTGGCTGGCTTTCTGTCTCTGTGTCTGTCGGAGTGTTTTGTCCTTTTTTTTCTATTTTCCTGTCTTTTTCTGTCTCTGTTTTTCAGTCTGTCTGTCCGTTTTTGTCTTTGTGTCTGTCTGTCTGATTTTTTTTTCTTGAGACAGGGTCTTACTATGCAGGTCAGCCTGGCCTTGAACTCACTATGTATCTCAGGCTGGCCTTGAACTAAGGGATTCTCCTGCCTCAGCCTTCCAAGCACTGGGATTACAGGTGTGTACCACCACACCTGGCTTTTTTATTTGCTTATTTGGTTGATTGGTTGGGGTTTTTTGTTTGTTTCTTTGCTACAGGGTCTCACTCTATATAGTTCAGGATGGCCTTGAAATCACTATGTACCCTTGGCTGGCATTAAACTCGTAGATTACAGGTGTGTGCCACCACACCCAGCTCTCCATCTAGCTTTCTGTCTGCCTGTTTCTTTCTGCCTGTCTGCTGTCTTTCTATCTTTCTGTCTCTGTCTTTCTAAATATCTGTCTTTCTGAATGCCTTTCTGTCTGCTTTCTATTTGACTTTTTGTCAGTCTTCCTTTGTCACATTTTGTCTGTTTTTCTGTCTGTACATCTATATGTCTGTATGTCTTTTTCTGATTGTTTATCTTTCTGTCTTTCTGATTATCTTTTGGTCTGTTTTTCTTTTTGTCTGTCTGGCTTTCTGTCAGTCTGTCTTTACGTCTCTCTTCTGTCATTTGTCTATAGCCCGTCTTTCCATCTGTCTGTCTTTTTAAATTTTATTTTATTTTATTGAGACAAGGACTAGCTATGTATTCCAGGCTGGCCTTGAACTCCCTACATAGGCCAGGCTGGTCTCAAACTCAAGGCTATCTGCCTGTCTCAGCCTCCTGAGTGCTAGGATTAGAGGCATGTGCCACCACGCCTGGCTTCTTTCTTTCAGATTTTTTCCTTCCTTCTTTTCTTCCTTCCTTTTTTCTTTTTCTTTCTTTTTTTTTTTTTTTTTTTTGTATTTAACCAAGGGCCTTTGCACTGAGCTACATCCCCAGCCTTCTTTGTATTTAATTTTTTTTTTTTTTTTGTACCAGGGATCGAACTTGGGACCTTGCGCTTGCAAGGCAGGCACCAGAACCACTGAGCTAAATCCCCAGCCCTGTATTTAATTTTTATTAGTACATGTTTATAGTATATAATGATTACATTCATCTTAGGGAGTTGGTACATGTACATAACACATCTTAATTCTTTCTTCTTCCCCTTCCCCCTCACCCTATCTCTTGGTCTTTTTTTTTTTTGAGACAGGATCTTGCTAAGTTGCCCAGGCTGGGCTTGAACATCCAATCCTCCTGCCTCAGCCTCCCAGAGTGCTGGGATTATAAGCTTGTGCCACCATACCTGGGTTATCTTTTTCTTTATGATTTCTGAATTTCTCCTCCTACTTTGAACTGTCTTCCTTATTCACACACTTATATAAATATTCTCATACATTTTATTCTAATATACTTATTGTTTCCTTTTTGCATACAAATCTGTCAACATTTGACAAGTGGTCTTGCTTCTAAAAATTTTTCAAGATGGGCAAGGTGGCCCATGCTTGTAATCCCAGCACTTAAGATGCTGAGGCAGGAGGATCCCTGAGAATTCTAGGCCAGCCTGGGCTTCATAGTGAGTTCAAGTCTGGCCTGAACTGCATAGTGAGATACTGTCTCAAAAAACAACAAAAAATTTTTTAAAATAATTTTTCAAAAAATCAGATCAATTATGCCAATATCATTTACTAAATAACTAACTTTTCTGCGCTGAGTTGAAATGCCACCTTTGTCACATACTAAGTTCCCATATACACTTGGATTCATTTCTGGCTTCTATTGCAGTCCATCAAACAGCTCTATTTGTTTGCTGCTATGCTAACACCACATTATATTTACCACAGTGGTTTTCTGGTCAGTTTTAAAAAGACAAGCCTTTTCCCTTCTCCCCTTGTTCTTTTTCTTAGCTATTCTTAAACATGAATTCTTCCATATAAACGTTAAAATGATTTTATCCAGTACCAATTTTTTAAAAAACTGGTTAGATTTCTGCTTGGCACTGTACTGAATTTGAGTTTGGCAAATTTAAAGACTTTATGATAAGACAGCACAGGGTCTAGGCCAGCAGCCCATTGTGATGACACACTTAGATGTTTCTGCATGAAATGTGTGTATATTCGTGGTAAGTGGATTATGTAATAACTATTTATACTGTAGTCTCGTGCCATTTTTTTGTTTGTTTGTTTTTGGTACCAGGGATCAAACTCGGGTCCTTGCGCTTGCGGGGCCTAGGCTTCGGAACCACTGAGCTAAATCCCCGTCCCCTTTGCCTATTTTATTAATTAATGGGTGTTTGGGTTTTTTGTTTTGTTTATCAGTATATGGGGCCAGGGTTTTAGCTCAGTGGTTCTGCCGCCTGCTTTGCAAGCGCAAGGTCCGGAGTTCGATCCCCTATCTCCCATACCAAAAAAAAAACCCAGTATATAATGCCTCTCTTTGCCTGTTAAATGCTTTTGACCTTCAGCCAACATTTTCTGACATTCACATTGCTGCTTCTCTTTGTGTTTGTCAGGTTTATCTTTAGGTTTCTTTAATTGTCAACCTTTTTTTGGTTCTAGTTTTGTTGAGACAGGGTCTTGCTATGTAGTTCATGCTTGCCTTGAACTCTCACTGGCTGGATTTGAACTCATGGAAAAACTTCTTGCCTAGGGCTCCTGAGCACAGAAACTATAAGCATCCAGCTTCCTCGGCCTTTTTAAATTTTTTCTAGAGACAGGGTCTTGCTAACTTGCTAAATTGCCCAGGCTGGGCTCCTCCTGCCTAAACTTCCTAGAGTTCTGAGATTACAGGCATGCACTGCCATACCTGGCCCTTTTGGTTTTGGTTTGGGGTTTTTTTTTGTGGTACTGGGGATTGAACCCAGGGAATGCTGAGCTACATTCCTAGCCCTTTATTTTACTTCATTTCATTTTGACACAGACTGGCCTCAAATTTAGATCATCCTGCTTCAGCCTCTGGAGTAGCTGGGATTATAGGCATGCATCACCATGCCTAGTTCCTCTATTTACTGTTTGGTACTGGAGATAAAGCCCAGGGCATTGCACTGCCCACTCAGCATGTATACTACTAAGCTACACCTTGGCCCCCTAACTTTCTCTTGAGCCCTTGTGGTCATTTGCTTTGAGTATTTCTTTGTTCTCCTCTAGTGGGATGCATGAGTTAGATGTACACTAATGATCAAAAATGTCCTTACAGCTGGGCATGGTGGCACACCTGTAATCCCAGCACTTGGGAAGCTGAGGCAGGAGGATGCCATGAGTTCAAGACTAGCCTGAAATACATGGCAAGACCCTGCCTCAAAAAACAAAATAAACAAACAGACAAACTACATCTGGGCTCCGGAGTAGGCAAATGAGGTTCCAATACAGTCCTTACTAGTTGTTCCAAACCTTTTGGTCTATAAAATGAGAATGGTAATGAATAGCAGCTTCTGCCTTTTTTTTTTTTTTTTGAGACTGGGTCTTACTATGTAGTTCAGGTTGGCCTTGAACTTACTATGGAGATCAGGCTGGCCTCAAACAGCGATCCTCTTACCTCAGCCTCCTAAGTGCTGGGGTCACAGGTGTGTGCCACCAAGCCCAGCAGCCTCTGTCATTCATTGAGGGAAGACTAGCATGAATGTGAGATCAGGAGTCTGGGCTCTTAGGCGTTGGGCCTGGTCTTCAAATGTCAGTTCCTTACTAGCTCTGGAGCCCTGAGCAAGTATCTTACCATAGCTGTACCTTTCCTCATATAAAAGTGCTGATAATGATATAGGGGGAATAGATGCAACTCCCAAACCTGCTAGATATCCGAAGTGCGAGTTTGTGTTCTCTAAAATCCAAGATGAATTCTAGGAACAACGAAAGTCAAGAGTAGGAAAAATTTATTGAGAGAAAGATAGCTTCTGTTTAAGAGAGACAAAAGGGGGACCGAAAAATGGGTTACTTGCTCACCCAGCTTCTCAAAGGTGTTTATGGGACAAAGCCATGAGGTGAGGCAGGTTCAACATGGGACAAAACTATAGTCAACTAGCAAGATTGCAAGTACAGTCACTTAGGTAATATTGATCCAATTAGAAATCACAAGGTGGGCAAAACTATGAACAACCAATAAGATTATGACAAGTATAGTTGCTTAGGTAGTATGGATTAAATGGGTATCCAATGAGGAAACAAGTCACCTAGCAAGCGTACAAGGAATGAGCAAGGATTTTCGGTAAGGAGTGGGTCAGGGATCTTTCTGGGAAGATCTTCGTCCCCCACCCAGGTGATTGATACCTATTTAGATTATCAATCACTGCTATTCATCCTTAGGGGAAGCATGGGGGTGTGGAAGTTTCTCTCTTTTTGTGTGTGTGGGGGTGGTACTGGGGATTGAACTCAGGACCTTGCTTTTGCAAGGCAGGTAGTGGCACCACTGAGCTAAATCCCGGCCCTGTTTCTCTTCTTTTACAATGCTGGCCTTCAGTGAATGTGCCTTGATTGTCTTCCATGTTGGTTCTTCAAAGGCCGGCCCTGTCAAACTGCCTACAAGATATCTAATTAACTTACCTATCTACAATAATAATAGTAACACCTAACTGATAGGATTGGTGGGAATTTTAAACGAGTTAATATTTGCAAAGAGCTCAGAACAGTTCCTGGCACTCAGTTCAATGGAAGTATTAGCTAGTCTCATTATTTTTTTTTCCCTTTCCCTCTATTATTGTTTTTAAGGGTTACCAACCCAGTTGGTCCTTTTTATTTATTTACTTATGTATTTATTCATTTTTAGGGTTTTTTTGAGCCAAGGTTTTGCTGTTGCCCAGGCTGACCCCAAACTCGTGGACTAAAGTGATCCCCCTGCCTCACCCCCACCAAGTAGCTGGGACTATAGGCGCCCCCCACCACCACACCGAGCTCCCTAGTAATATTATTTCCTGTGTTATTGCTAAGCCCTTGACCCACACAGTAAGTGGTCAATAAACATTACTTTATATCATTAAGATATTAGAGGCTACCTAGCCCTTTTGTGAGACATTTCCCAGAATTGTTCAGGATTGGATATTTTCTATGATGGCAATGGTATGGGAAGGAGGAGTGGGAGTCTTTTATACCCTGCAGGTAGCCTGGCTTTGGGAGCAGGAGAGCAGCTTCCCTGAAGTCGGGGTTCTCATGGCACTTCACTCTGTGTGTCCAGGCCCACTGCTCGAAGATTGGGACATAATCAGCCCCAAGGATGTCATTGGCTCTGATGTGCTGCTGGCTGAGAAACGCTCATCGCTGACAACTGCTGCCCTGCCCTTCACACAGTCCATCCTCTCTCAGGTGGTTTCAGGGACCTCGGGGGCCTGGCTGTGGTTGGAGGGCAGGCCTATCTGGAACCCCAATCCAGAGCATGCTGGTTGGCTTTTGCCACTAGCTGTCCCGCTGACCAGTGAATTTCTCCCTCCCTCCTTCCCAGGTGGGCCGCACCTTGTCCAAGGTCCAGCAGGTGCTGAGCTGGTCATATGGGGAGGACATCAAGCCCTTCAAGCCACCCCTGAGTGATGCTGAGTTTCACACATACCTGAACCATGAGGGCCAGCTATCCCGTCCCGAGGAGTTGCGCCTGCGGATCTACCATGGTGGTGTGGAGCCCTCGCTAAGAAAGGTGAGCCCACATCCATTGGTCCTGTCTTCACTGGAGCCTCAGGAGCCACAGGCAGTGGAGATCTTCCAGGGAGAAGCTCTCTTCTATGAGGGGCTAGGAGTCATCAGTGGGAGGCAGACGACACAAGGAGGACAGAGGCCCCCAGAGCCACAGATGGTGGCTCACCTATAGAACCTTGGCTTCATCTCGTTCTTGCCTCCCTGGCAGGTGGTGTGGCGGTACCTGCTGAATGTCTACCCAGATGGGCTCACAGGCCGCGAGAGGATGGACTACATGAAACGCAAGAGTCGTGAGTATGAGCAGCTCAAGAGCGAGTGGGCGCAGCGGGCAAGCCCCGAGGATCTGGAATTCATCCGCAGCACAGTTCTCAAGGATGTCCTGCGCACCGATCGGGCCCACCCCTACTATGCTGGGCCTGAGGATGGCCCTCACCTGCGGGCGCTGCACGACCTGCTCACTACCTACGCTGTCACCCACCCACAGGTATCCTACTGCCAGGGCATGAGCGACCTGGCCTCACCCATCCTTGCCGTTATGGACCATGAGGGCCACGCCTTCGTCTGCTTTTGTGGCATCATGAAGCGCCTAGCTGCCAACTTCCATCCTGATGGCCGAGCCATGGCCACCAAATTTGCCCACCTCAAGCTGCTACTGCGACACGCTGACCCTGACTTCTATCAATACCTGCAAGAAGCAGGTGCCGATGACCTTTTCTTCTGTTACCGCTGGTTGCTGCTGGAGCTCAAGCGGGAGTTTGCCTTTGACGATGCCCTTCGAATGCTTGAGGTCACCTGGAGCTCACTGCCCCCTGATCCTCCTGAACACGAAGTAGAGCTTACTGGACCACCCAGCCAAGTGGCAGACACTGGCCTCAGTGGCTGCAGGGGGCGACCTGTGCGACAGCGGCACATGCTGAGGCCTGCTGGCAGCAGAGGAAGTGGTACCTTCGAAGATGTGGTTGACCACTTGGCTAGGTCCAGCCAGGGGCCTGGTGGTGGGGGGCGTCTCCTGAGACAAGCCAGCTTGGATGGCCTCCAGCAACTCAGGGATAACATGGGCCCCAAGAGGAACCCTCGAGTCCAGCTGCCCCACCCTGCTGCCCTCATCTGCTCCAAGTCCCTCTCTGAGCCCTTGCTGAATTCCCCAGACCCACTGCTCTCCTCCTCTTCCCGCCCTGATTCCCCATCTACCTCCTCTCCACCATCCACCCCCGAGGCCTCTCCCACTGGTGACATGGCCGTGGGATCCCCCCTGATGCTAGAGGTAGGCTCCCCTAGAGACCCTGGGAAGTCCCTGCCACCCCCAGCCCCGGCAGGCTTGCCCCCACCCCAGGAGTTTGGCCGGGGAAACCCATTCATGCTGTTCCTCTGCCTGGCCATCTTGCTGGAGCACCGTGACCACATCATGCGCAACGGGCTGGATTACAACGAGCTGGCCATGCACTTTGACCGCCTTGTGCGCAAACATCACCTGGGGCGAGTCCTGCGAAGGGCCAAGGCTCTCTTTGCTGATTACCTGCAGTCTGAGATGTGGGACTCAGAGGAGGGCGCTGAAGCCACAGCCCCGTCCTGAACAGGCTCCCTCCAGCATCCCATCAGCCCCACCAAATGTCCATCCTCTGCCATGAGGACCTACACTTAAGACCCCACCTCCCTTCCTGCCAGCCCTAGACCCTTTGAAGCCTGAGGCCTGCTCTCCCCAGGTCTGAGTGTGTGGGGCTCTGCTTTGGCACTGTCCCATGGAGGCCACAGCCTCTTTTTCCTATTTTGTTTTTAAACAACTATACTTTGCACACATGAAGGTCACTGTGGTCTGTGTATTTCTCTGTCCTCCCTGGATTTTGCTGTAGATGGAGTGCCCAGGGGATCTTTACCTGATTGGGCTGAAATACTTCAGTTGGTGGAGGGTGGCTCTGGATTCTTTAGTCACAGGGAGAGTGGCTGCTGAGTCATTTATGGAAAGTGAGCCCAGGTGGAGGACTGCTCCGGAAAGCCTAAGTCTGTTTCTTGGCACATCTGTCCTCCGGTAAGTGTCCGTATTCTGGCCGTGAGTCTTAAGTTTTTAGGACAGCCCCCAAGGAGAGTGGCAAAAGGAGAAAGTTAAGAATTCATTACTAGCGGGGCTGTGCCTGCCTGGCAAACGCAAGGTCCTGAGTTCAATTCCTGGTACCAAAAAAAAAGCAAGATTGACTTGGGCATGGTGACATACACCTGTAATTGTCAGCACTTGGGAGGCTAAGGCAGAAGTATTGGAGAGGGACAACCCACTTTCCGGTCCCCCTTCCACCTCTCAGGCAGAAGCTTTCCTTCTCCCAATAAATTTTTCCTACTCTTAAAAGAAAAGGAGAGAAACTACACACCCTTGTGCTTCCCCTGGGGATAAATAGCAGTGATTGATATTCTAAATAGGTATCAATCACCTGGGTGGGGGGTCAAGGTCTTAACCCAGCCTCTCCAGGAAATATCCCTGACCCCCACCCTTACTGAAAATCGTTGTATGCTTGCTACGGGACTTGTTCCCCCATTTAATCAATATTACCTGGTTGACTGTACTCACAATCTTATTGGTTGGTCATGGTTTTGTCCCACCTCATGCCCACCTTGTAAATTTCCATTGGGTCTTACAGTTTTGTCCCATGTACCCGCCTCACCACAAGGCTTTGCTGTATAAAACCTCTTTGAAAAGTGGGGTGAGCGGGCAACCCACTTTCCAGTCCCCCTTCTGTTTCTCTTAGGCAGAAGCTTTCTTTCTCCCAATAAATTTTTCATACTCTTAAAAAAAAAAAGTATTAGAGAGTTTGAGGCCTGCCACATAGGAAGACCCTGTCTCAGAAAGGTAAGGGGGCAAGATTCATCACAAAGACTGGGAAGTCAGGGCCTACTTAGAAACGCTGGCCAGCCACCCTTGGCATTCCACATGTGACCTAGAAACCTAGTTTAGGCCCAAGGCATGACAAGCCCACAGTCCTTCAAGCTGGCTCCAAAGCAAGTGACAAGCTAGCAAGCTGATACCCCTGCTCAGGGCTGCCAGCATTTATGCATAAGCCTCCCAGGATCTAGACCTTCCTCAGGCCTAAACTGGGTTTCTAGCTCATGAGTACCTGTCTTAGTCATTGTAGCAGTAGAAACCACTTATTTGCCTTCTCTGCTCCATGACTGTGGACAAACAAATCCAACACTAATAAAATTCAGAAGCTATTTATTGGGAAGATACTTATCAACAGCAGGTCCTTTTTCCCACTTACCTTCTCAGAAGGTGGGATTTTTCTCCCAGGCCAGGTGCTGTCCTCTGCAAAGCATAGGACAGATGACAGGTGAGTGACCAGGGGTTAGGTCATGGTCTAGCCAAACCACCTTGTGGCCCAAAGTTGCTACACTTAGCAATGCTGCCAGATATACGGGGGCATTGGGGCAACTGTCCTCTTGTGTTTTCCCCCAGATTGCCATAAAAAGCTGAGGAGTGAACATGTGAGGAGGTAGAAGATGGAGTCTTTTAAGAAGTTAACCACCTGTGGGCATGGTGGTGCAGGCCTGTAATCCAGGCACTCTGGGAGGCTAAAGCAGGAGAATCATAAATTTGAGCCCCACCTGGGCAATGGAGGGATTTAGTGATACCTGGTCTCACAAAAAGCACCCTTGAAAGGCTGCTGTCATCCCTCCCCATGGATTGGAGGGCAAGCTGACCCTTTCTCAGATGAGAGCTGAGTCACCTGAAGAACAGGACAGAACCACTCTGTCCAGGGTACAAACACTGTCCCTACCAAGTGGGTGCTGTAGATAAAGTGCTCACACTCCCCTGGGAATGTCCACCTCATGGGGGTGTCTGGTCTTGTGGGGACCTACCTAAAATGTCTCTTTTTGTTTTGTTTTGTTTTTGGTTTGGTTTTTGGTACCGGGGATCGAAATCAGGTTCTTACGCTTGAGAGGCAGGCAGAGGAAACACTGAGCTAAATCCCTGGCCCTAAAATGTCTTGCAGTCCCACTGACACCCTGTCAGATATGTGCTGTGATTAATAAACTTAGCTATTTCAAGGGCCTGCCAAGTAATTCTGTGTTTGGCGGCTTATGAGCTTTGAGGGCCAGAGTCCTTTCTGTGAATAGGAAGCTCAGGTGGGCAGAAACCTCTAATATTCCCCAGGATACGACAGCCTTCTGGTTCCTGCCAAGATGGCAAACAGTACAAGTTGCTGGTTCCTTTGCCTAAAACCAACCCTGGAGAAACTACAAGGGAAACAAAGTCCAGAGACCACAGCATAGCTGAGACCCTCCACAAAATGGAAGGCCAACTGCTGTGTGCAGGGGTGTGTGTGTGTGTGTGTGTGTGTGTGTGTGAAGGGCACGTGGCTAGAGACGGCAAATAGAGGGTAGGCTCGGGAAAAAGGGGTGCAAGTTTTGGCCTTTCTCTTCCCCATGTTGCCTTGGGAAGTCTGCTGCAGAAGGGAAGGCTGTCCAGACCCCAGGGACAGGTGTCAAGCAGGAAGGCTGGTGTCAGGGTATCAAGTGCCCTGCTGGTGGAAGAAATGGGCAGCCAGAGGCAATCAGTCCTGCACCTCTCCCTCCAGGTGCCAGGGCTGGTAGATTCCTTGCAGGGAGACCACTGCCTCTTTCTTACAGCTGTGCTCCTGGCGGTGCAGAGGTGATCGCCTCACTAGGCACTGTCGGAGTGAGAAAGGCTTCTGTGGCACCTGGGACTATGCAGCCTCTGGCTCATCTCCCACATGGGACTCAGTGCCCCTGCACTCCAGGAAAGTGAGCAGACTGGGGTCTGGCCTTTAGCCTTTCCTCAGGACAAGTGCCAGCCATCGAGCTGACAACTTCTGGACAGTCTGAACTCACCACCAAAAACACTAGACGTGGGGGCCGTGTAGCTCCCGCCAGTTGTGTGTTACCTACTGCAGTATAACAAATACCCCTGAACTTAGCAGGTTAAAACCACAGGATTTTACCACCTCACAGTTTCTGAGGGCCAGGAATCTTAACCAAGATTGAACTCAGAGGTGCTGTACCACTGAGCTATACCCTCAGGCCTTTTCTTTTTTTTCTTTTTGGTACTGGGGATTGAACTTGGGACCTTGCGCTTTCGAGGCAGGTGGCAGCACCACTGAGCTAAATCCCCTGCCCAAGCCTTTTATTTTCTATTTTGAAACAGGTTCTCACTCAGTTGACTGGGCTCGCTTTGAACTTGTGATCCTCCTGCCTCAGCCTCCCAAGTAGCTGGGGTTATAGGTGTACACTACCATGCCCAGTTTAACTGGGTGGTTTAGGGTTTGGTTGCTCCTGAGATTTCAGTCAAGTTGTCAGCAGGATTGCAGTTAGCTAAAGCCCTGACGCAGCTGATGGATCCACTTCCAACATGGCCACTCAGAGGGCCACAGGAGGAGGTTTCAGTTTCTCATCACCTGAGCATTTTCATGGGGCTCCACAAAACATGTTCCAAGCAAGCAGTCGAGACGAGACCATAAGACAGAAGCTGCAATGTCTATGTCTTAGTTACTTTTCTCTCATTGTTGAGACAAAATACCCTACCCGACACCCAAACTTAAAGGAAAAAAGGTTTATTTAGCTTACAGTTCATAGAGGTTTCAGTCCATAATCGGCTGGCTTCAAGGCAGGGTGGCAGAGGGGCAACAGTTCATGGCAGGCAGACAGTAGCAAAGCAACAGAGAGCTTAACAGCATCTTTCTGCCCTTTTATACTCTAGGCTACCAGGCTTAGGGCAATGTCAAACTAATCAGTGAATTGATTTAGTAATCACATGCCCTCAATTCCAGCATCACACTAGATTCAGCCACCTCTGAAAAAAAAAGCCCCACTTCATTCGCATGAGGCTTTGGGGGGGACATCTAAACACAAGCTGTAACAGTCTATTACAACTTAATCTCACAAATCACAGATGAATCCCAGCCTGGTGGCCCATGCCTGTAATCCCAGCACTTGGGAGGCTGAGGCAGACCAAAAAAAAAAGACAGATGATCATTTCTGCTGCATCTTACCAGTCACACAGACCAATCCTAATACAACATGTGAGAGGCCCACACAAGGAGCTATACTAGACACTGGCTGCTACCCTACATAACAATAACCAGAAGTATAAGAGATGAACTAATGAAGAATTTTAAATAAGAATAAGACAAAAAAATGAAATGAAAAAGAATAAGACAATATCTGAATATAAAGGAAAAGGGTATTTTATAAAGATCTTCAAAATGTTAGGTATGCATATGCTGGTATGAAAAAAAATAGGCATGGTGGCACACACCTGTAATCCCAGCACTCAGGAGGCTAAAGCAGGAGGATCTCCATGAGTCTGAGGCCAGCCTGGGCTACATAGGGGGTTCAAGCCCAGCCTGAACTCCATAGCGAGACCTTGTCTCAAAAAAAAAAAAAAGGAAAAAGAAAAAATATATATAGTAAGTAAAAAATATGAAATGAGATGCCACATGCAAACCCATGTTTATAGCAGCACAGTTTATAATAGCTAAATCTTGGAAACAGCCCAAAGAAGATCAGGGCTTTTTGTTGTTGTTCTTTTGGTTTTTTTGAGGCAGGGTCTCCCTTTGTAGTTCAGGCTGGCCCTGAACTCACTATGTAGCACATGCTGGCCTCGAACTCACAGAGAACCTCCTGCCCTGGGCTCCCGAGTGCTGGAACTACAGGTGTGTGCCACCACATCTGGCAAAGGGATTTTTTTTTAATACAATGGAGTACTACTCTGCCATAAAGAGGTATAAGCTTGAGACATTTATAGCTAAATGAATACACCCTGATAGCATACTCTTAAGTGAAATAAATCAGACACACATATTTAAGTATTGCATTGTTTCTCTGGTGTGAGAAACTGAAAGTGGAAATAAGGACCAAACTGTATAATATATGTTGGGAAATGGGAAGAAAATGTTCAAATGAGAAGGGGAACAAGGGAGGGGTAGGGGGAAAGCAAAGGGACAAAAAAAAAGAATCGAAGGAAAAAATGGAAATAAAGCTTTTGTAAATGAGGGGAAGAGGGGTTGAAGGACGAGGAGAGGAATGGGACAAGAAAGAAACAGCGAGATATATCATGTTCAGCTACAAATTCCCTATGATGAATGTGATCGTTATGTATATCTAGAATATACCAATTAAGAAAACGAAATGAAGGGCTAGGGATTTAGCTCAGTGGTTCTGCTGCCTGCCCCACAAGTGCAAGGACCCAAGTTCAATCCCTGATACCAAAAAAAAAAGAAAGAAAGAGAAATGAGATGCCACAGCTAAGTTCTGAGGGACTGGGGATGTGTAGCTCAGTGGTAAAGCATTTGCCTAGCACGTGTGAGGCCCTGGGTTCCAACACTCAGCACTGAAAAAAATTTTAAAAGTTTAAAAAAACCCAAGCCTGAAAAAAAGAAGAGGCAGGATATATCATGTATAAGCCAAGTCCTGATACAATAGTAATTACAAAAATTTAAAATACAGAGATCTTCACTGGACTACAAAAAAGTCCAACAGCATACACACACATAAGGATTTAGAAATGTTGAAAACTAAAGGATAAACAACGGATTTACCATGATAAAACCTCACAGAAAGCTGAGATGGCCAGCCCAAAATAAACAAAATAAAAATGAACACTAAAAAAGCCAAAAAGTGACATATTCTCATTGAGTAGGTAGATAGGTCTTCCATCAACATGTATATTATTGGATTCCATTTCTTTCATTGTTGGGCATTCATGGTTTCCATCATTTTCCTGAGCTCCTCTATTTTTTTTATCTGTATCTCTAGAGTCACTAACCATGTCTTCCATTATGGTCACCATCTCTGTAGTTATCTGAGAAATTATTTCTGCTTTGATTTTTTTTCTAAAGCCTCGTTCATCTGCTTTGTTACTTCTACTCTTACCACTTCAGAGAGTCCACATGGTTGGCTTTCGGATTCTTCCACCTCATTTCCCCCTGGGGTGTTTGCCTTTGGGGAGCTGAAGGTCTGGGGGGGGGGGTGTTGCATCTTGTTTAAGTGTCTTCTCATTTTCTATTGTTTTTTAAGTTTAATTCCTGGGCTGATGCTTGTAAATTGCTTATGGCAAGTAGCTTTATTGCCAGTATTCAGAACCCTTAGGAAATGACTACTTCTCAGAATGTCTTTCAGGTGTAGCTGGCTTTGGGTTTTGAGTCTGTTGCAGGATCCTACCTCTTCAGTTTATTGGAGATGGGAAGTTTCTGCCTACTTGGCCCAGCCACCAGTTCTTTGGCATTGGCCTATAGTTTGTTTTTAAGACCCTTGGGCAATCTCAGCCTTGGTATACCAGGAAGAACAAGTGATTAGCACAATTTTGTCACCTTGGCTAAAGTAGTACAATCAGCAATAACAATAGGATCAAACACAGCCTAGAAAATGACAAACTGTAGTAACTATTAATTTGCCACCTTTAATGTTTGGACTAGATTTGTAGTTACATAACAAAATCTAAAACAAACCAGAAAATTGTATACAATAAAAAAGCCCTTAATATGGCAACTTTACCCTTAGGGGAGAAGATTTAATAGGGGTTAAGGGAGAAAAAAACCAGAGAAATAGAAGAGGAAGAGATCAGAAGCAAGGCTGGAGGACAAAGGAAGCTTGTACATACTTTAGGAAACTGGTGAAGAAGATAGGAGGAAAAGAGAAAAGGAAGAAATAAAAACAAGAACAGAACAGAACAACAACAACAACAACAACAACAACAAAAACACTAGAAACCATGTTGAAACAATCAAGAAAAAACAAAACTAGAACCAGAAAAGAGGTCAGGGATGTAGTTCAGTGGCACAGTGCCTGCCTGGCAAGCACTAGGTCCTGAGTTCAATCCCTGGTACCAAAAGGAAAAAGAAAAAAAAAGTCCAATTCAAGGTCTGTCTGCTGTCATTGGTAGACAACGAGGGCAGACAGAGTCCAAATCTGAGTTCATTAATCCCAGCAAGCCAGCACAGCTTCACAGTGGGGCAGTGGATAATCCCAGCCGGCCTGCCCCTCTAGTTCTTCTAAAGTTCAAGCCAGTTTCTGGCTATGAGGCTGGAACCAAATTCCTTGAGCCTACAACAGTCTATGTGCCTCCTGCCAGCTTGAACTCTGCTCCCTGACCTTCTGCTGACTGGAATTGAGCACTAGCACTGAGCCACTGGGAGCCACTGGATGTAGTCTGCCTGCAGCTGTTCTGAGTTCCAAGCTCAGTTGGGCCCTCTCCAAGATGGCTACTGGCCAATCACCACCCTCTCCTGGGTGAGGTCTCAACTCAGATAACTCACCAGCTGCTGCAGTCCACTTCATCCACTGCTCTGTTCCACTGGTTCATTTCTCTGTGGAGGCCTCTGGGGTCACCAGTAGTCACCGTTCAACCCGCTGTTTCTACGCCATGAGTCCAGGCTCTGGGAGGGAGTGCTGCTTGCTATCTCCCTCATTTTTGCTCTCCTCTTTGGTCTCCCCTTGGACTTCAATTCTTGCTTCAGATCCTTCCTGAGTCCTGGGGTCCCACTTCCCTCCTTCTCTCACGTTGCTATATTCCAGTGTCAGGACACCAAATTTCAGAGAGGTTTTCTCTGCTGGTCACCACTCCCTAAACATGTATATTCCTAAAAGGCTCCAGATAACACGTTTTTAAATTTTTAATTTATGAGGTTTGGATTTGTTTTGGTTTTAGTTATTTTGAGACAGGGTCTCACTATGTAGCACAGGCTGGCCTTGAACTCACAGTGATCTTCCTGCCTCAGCCTCTCTCATGCTGGGTGTGCCACTGGGCCCAGCACATAAAATTTTACTTTTTATTTGTACATGTTTGTAGTACATAATGATTGTATTCATCATGGAGAGTTGATACATGTACATAACACATCTTAATTCTTTTTATGTCCCCTTTCCCTCCCCTCCCCTCCCTCCATGGATAGAACATTTTTAGGCTTCAGATATGTATCTCAGTTATCACGTTGTTATACACCATATAGCTACGTGGTTTTTATACATATGTAGACATACACATATATAAAACATATCTATGTAACCCTCTACTTAAAATAAGAAGACTCCTGTTATGCTTACACTCATAAATGACAAAAGTAGACCATGTTAGGGCACAAAGACAGCCTCATAAATTTAGCATCAATATTCCCACTTTTTTTTTTCCAGTACCAGGGATCAAACTCAGGACTTTGCGCTTGTGAGGCAGGTGTGGTGCCACTGAGCTAAATCCCTGGCCCTAAATTTAGTGTCAGTATTAAAGGCTGAGGAGCCAGGCATGGTGTCGCACACCTGTATTCCCAGCACTCAGGAGGCTGAGGCAGGAGGATCACCACAAGTTCAAGGCCAGCCTGGACTACATAGTGACTTCAAGGCCAGTCTCAACTACACAGCAAGACTCTGTGAAAAGAGAGAGAGAGAGAGAGAGAGAGACCAGATTTAAAAAGATCTATTAATTTTCTTTTCTTGTTTGTTTGCTTATTGGAGACAAGGTCTCACTATGCAGTTCAGGCTGGCCTCAAACTCAGAGATCTTTCTGCTTTAGTTTTCAGATTACTAGGATTATAGGCATGCACTATCATGTCCAGCTATAACAGTGTATTACTTCAGAACAAATAATAGGATTTATCTCAAGAATGCAAACATGATCCTAATTACAAAATTGCCAGGGTGGGGCATGGTGGCCCATGCCTGTAATCCCAGCACTCCTGAGGCTGAGGCAGGAGGATCATCAAGTTTGAGGCCACCCTGAACTACATAGCAAATTCCTGTCTGAAAAAAAAAAATGAGTTCGATCCCGGTACCAAAAAAAAAAAAAAAAAATTATTGAATATAATTTACCTAGAGCACTTGCCTAAAGTGCTATCCCCTGTATTTGACCCCCAATAACTGCCAAAAGAGTTTTTTTAACCACATAATGGATAAAATCATAAGATTAGCCTAAAGCAGAAGAATATTTGATAACAGTACCTGTTTATGATGGGTTTTATTTTTTTTAAAGGCAGGAGTGGACTGGGGATTTAGCTCAGTGGTTCCGCCACCTGCCTCGAAAGCACAAGGTGCGGAGTTCGATCCTGGTACCAAAAGAAAAAAAAAAAAGGCAGGCATGCTGGTGCACACCTGTAATCCCAGCACTCAGGAAGTGAGGCAGGAGGGCTACAGTGAGTCCAAGGGCAGCCTGGGCTATATAGTGAGACCCTGTCTCAAAAGGGGAAAAAAAAGAGCTATGTACCTAGAGCATGATGGTGCATGCCTGTTACCATGGTGCTCAAGAGGCTGAGGCAGGTCAGTTCCTGTTTATAACGGTGACATAGAAAAAATACTGCTAGATGTCCAGCATGAATCTGGACAGAATAGCTTTAAGAGTTCTCACTGGGACAGTACACCTCACTCATAGACACAAGATGCTAATAGAGCTTCTGAAACAGATACACATAGCATTGGAGAAAAAAGCTCTCAGTTCAAGGAGGATTATATCGAGAGAAGGAAAGAAGTTGAAAGCATCTGAAAAACTCAGATTGGATATGAGATTGGTCAAGTCAGCCAGAAAATATGCTCCCAAGGAGTTCCTCTTTAAACCTTCAAAGCACACAGCTGCTCCGCGTGAGAAACAAGTGTTATGAAGAAAGGGGGCATTTTCTCAGCAGAATTTCTAAAGGTTTTTCTTCTGTCTCTGCTGCCGCTTCATCCACTAGCCATTGGATTGGAGATCTACATTGGAAGGCATCTGACAACCTCCACCAGCACTTTGTGATGAATTGGATCCAACTTTGCTAACATGGTGGGGATTTGTATCTGAGCTTGTGACAGCTAACTTGAGCTATCCTGATCCTTGGGTGGCTGCACCACTTATTTGTTCTGTACATGCTGTTCTGTATATGTTTCTGATTAGGAAAGTGAAAGAATTAGGCACTAAAATCATGCTGATCTATAATTATAACTATGGGATCAATTTACAAGCATGGCAGATTAATAGCTACTGTAAGAATTAGGTAGTAAATTTTCTTTGGGTATTAGATATAAATAGTATAGTTTTAATATACTAGTCATGATGTATGTAGTATTTAAAAATGTGTAGGGCCGGGAATGTACCTCAGCAGTGCAGTGCCTGCCTGGCAAGCATGAGTCCCTGAGTTCGATTCCCGGTACCAAAGAAAAAATAATGTGTAACCTTAATTCAGTTAAAACACTTTATATTTCAGGGCAGGGGGTTTAGCTCAGTGGTGCTGCTGCCTGCCTCGCAAGCACAAGGACCTGAGTTTGATCCCCAGTACCAAAAACAACAATGAAAAAAACACTTTATATTTCAAAGGATGAATAACATTGATATTAAAATCACTACATTAAGAGGTCTCCCCCCAAAAATATTGTGACCTCATCATTATACTATTGTAGAATATGTTTGAGATGGATGCAGATTGTCTATAAAGACCACTTAACTATATAAATTGTTCTTTTTTTATAAATTGCTCTTAAGTAGTAGATAGAAACCAAGGTACAATTAGAAATTCCACTGATATATATATATATACACACACACATACACACACATATGTATCTTTGCTAGGAAGATTTTCATTACCCCAAAACATGTAGGGTTAAAACAATAAGCACTATCTTCCATGGTTTTGGAGAGTCAGGATTCAGGGAGCAACTTAGCTTTTGGGCGTTTCTGTTTCAAAGTCTCTGATGAGGTTTCTGTCAATATCTCAGCTAAAACTGCAGTTGTCTGAAGGCTTAGGCACACTGGTAGGAAACCTTGCTCACAGGGTTGTTGGCAGAAGGCCACAGTACAGGATTCTGTAGAACCCTCTCTAAGATTGCTCCTGACAGATCAGCTAACGGTCCCACGGTGAGCAAGCTGCGTGAGGCAGGAAGCACAAGTGTCTTTCATGACACTTGAAAGTGATGACACACTATGAATCTGGTGTGGTTGTTGTGCACTACAGTAATCTCAGCACTTAGGGGGCTGAGACAGGAAGATCGCTGCAAGTTCGAAGCCAGCCTGGACTACATAGTGAGTTCAAGGCCAGCCTGAACTACATAGTGAGACCCTGTCTCAAAAGACCAAAAAAAAAGAAAGAAAGAAGAAAAAAAGAAAAAGAAAGTGATACACGATCTCCTCCTCTTGTTCTCCTTCCCCTTCTTCCTTTCTCTCTCATCTTCCTCTTTGTCTCTTCTATTAAGGATCAAACACAGGGTCTCACCCATGCTAGACAAGTGCTCTACCACTGAGCTACATCCCCAGCCCTAATTATAAGCAAGACATGGTAGTACACGTCTGTAATTCTAACTTGGAGGTTGAAGCAGGAGGATCTCAAGTTCAAGCACGGCTTGGGCAACTTAGTGCATCACTGAGACCCTGGCTCAAAATAAAAAATGTAAAAAGGCAGGGCTGGGGATTTAGCTCAGTGGTTCCGGCGCCTGCCTCCTAAAGGCAAGGTCCTGAGTTCAATCCCAGGTACCAAAAAAAAAAATGTAAAAAGGCTAGGAATGTAGCTTAATGTGAAGGACCTGGGTTCAATCTCCAATACCTCCAATGGGGGAGGGGGCTGGGAACTTAACTCAATCCAAAGTCCCTAGGTTCAATTCCTAGTATGGCAAAACAAAAAGTGCAAAACTATAAAGTTACTAGAAGAAACTGTAGAACATCTTTATGACCTAGGAGAAGAGAAGGATTTCTTTAGAAGCACAGGCCACGGGGGGGGGGGGGGGGATGACTGCTTTGCAGGGGAGGGTTTTGTCTTTTTTGGGGTTTTTTTGCAGTACCGGGGATCGAACTCAGGACCTGGTGCTTGTGAGGCAAGCGAGGGGCCAATAAGCTAAATGCCCGGTCCTTTTTTTTGAGCCAGTGTCTCATTGTGTAGTCCAAGCTGACCTTGAACTCACGGTGATCCTCCTGCCTCAACCTCCCAAGTGCAATTACATCAAAATTAAAGGTCTTTATTTAAATAAAGATATAACTTACAAAGTTAATGACTCTCCAAGCTGGAATGGGAGGGTGGGTTTACAATTTCCAACACTTGTAAGATTAATAGACTATGTGAGGAACCCCGAAAATCAAAAAGAGATTTACGGGAATTGGCCCAATAGGAATATGGATGTCTAGCAATACCGCACTCCAAAGGTTAACAGATGTAATTTGCGTTGGTGCCAGGAGGACAGGGGCAGGACCTTAGGAGGTGGGACAAATTAATTCTACACGTAAATAATTTAGTTTCTTAGCATAAAGAAATTTATTCTTCATTGATGGGGAGCTCAGAAATGATAAATGTGCCAAATCCATTCTCTGTAAAGGCAGCTCAGATACTGAAGGCCAGACAAGACTAAATTGTTGCCAGTGGACTTACAGTACTTTTACTTTAGATTTCATTGTGTATTATATAAGTCCCCTCTGTGGATCAAAGCCTCAGCTGCCCTGAGTGACAGAAAAATTCGTTCAGTGATTTGGATTTACACCCTCTGGAAACACAATACATCCCGATCTTTTGGAAGGCATCAGAAGGTAATCTACTGATAGGAAAATCAGGAGAGGCCAGGGATTTAGCTCAGTGGTTCCACCACCTGCCCAGCAAGCTCAAGGACCCGAGTTGGATCCCCGGTACAAAAAAAAAAAAAAAAATCAGGAGACTGGTTTAAGGAGGCAGTGAGATAAGGATGAAAGTTGAAGTCAGAGATTAAAAAGGATGACACGAGGGAAGAGCGTCCCATTGACAGGTGGCTAGATGGGCACAGAAGAGCAAGTAAATGGGTTAGGATCGGGTCCTGAGAAAATGCAGGGTCTGATGGCCAGGACTGTGAAAAGTGATGACTTCCAGGACACTAGGGAATAAAACGTCTTGCCCTTGAGGGTTATGAGGTTAGAGAACTAGGAAATAAGGGAGCGTCACATCAGAAGACAGTGATTATGTTGGCAGGGACATAGAGCTATAGTGTGAAGGAACTCAGATACAATAAGGAAAGTGAGCTCATAGACGGTAAGGATGACATCGGGGACAGAAAGGGATATGTGAGCTAAAATGGTCACGCGCAGAAGAAATGAAGACAGCTCGGCTGGTGGACAGATGCTGACTTTAGGCTACACCAATCGCACAAAGTTCACCTGTATTACCGGAAGCACGCAGGGCGCTTTGCTCCCTCTGCTTTGCCGTCGCTTCCTTTCCCGTATCCCCGCCCCTTCTGGCCTCAGCCAATGAACACATACGCCAACAGGCGCTGGAGGACGTTCCGTGACGTTTCTCCTACGTAGGCTTTATCAGGCGCCTTCCCGCGCAGTAGCTTCCCTGTTCTCCGTGTTCGTCTGAGCTTGCCGTCTCTGCGGCCTTATTATTTTCTAATTCCAAGGTAAGCGACATACACCCTGCGGGGCAGCTTCTCGTTTCACGTGCGTCGTGCGGCTGGAGCGGGAGACACGAGTTGGGGAGTAGCGGCCGCCGACATATAGGCTTGGGCGTCCCCGGAGGGGGGGAGATCTGGTTCTCAGAGGGTTGTTGGGAGCCTGGCGCGCAGTGCCAGAGGGCGAGGACTGCCAGGAGGGACTGGTGGCGTCCGTGGTGGCAGTAACCAGGCGACAGCGGAGACCCGCAGTCCCCTTTTCCCACGTGATCGCCGCCATTTTGTTCTGGGAGCGCAGAGGATCTGCAAGGCTGTTCTGGGCCTGCGCGGCGGCACAAAATGACGGGCGTGGTCGCTGGGGATGTTGTGGGCATGCGTGGCGGCGCCCTAGAAATGGCGACCGCGGTGGCCCAGCATGTTAGATTCCCGCCTTTTGAGTCTTCCTCGTAAGTTACTTCTTGATTTATCTTTTACTTCTCTTGTTTTCTGTGCTTCACCCTTCTTGGCTTCTCTGATACTTTTCTCTTCTCGCCCTATCTAAACTTTTTCCCATCCTTTACGGAAGTAGAACTCGAATTCATTGCCATGTCTTCTGAAGAAGGGAAGCTCTTCGTCGGCGGGCTCAACTTCAACACCGATGAGCAGGCGCTGGAAGACCACTTCAGCAGCTTTGGGCCTATTTCTGAGGGTGAGACATGGGCCAGGGGCGGGGAAGAGAGCAAATTTGAGACATTTTCGTCTCGTGGAATATTAATAATCAGAACTTAGGGCCTTAAAGTTCTAAACAAGGCTGGGCATGAGAGCGCATGCCTGTAATCCGAGCACACTGGGACGCTAAGGCAAAAGGTTCACAGCAAGTTTGAGACCAGCCTGGGTATGGCTCTGTCGCAAAAGAAAAAAAGAACTTCCCTTGTATCTTTTGGACTGTAATATTCTTAGACTCAGAACCCAGTAGGATACACGGTTAGTGAGAGCGAGTCCATTCACTATTAACTCCCTTTGCAGACCTTTCCTTGCCAGTGAATCTCTTGATGCTGTCTGATCCTCACTTCCTCCTCTTTTTCTAGTGGTTGTTGTCAAGGACCGGGAAACTCAGCGATCCCGGGGTTTTGGCTTCATCACCTTCACCAATCCAGAGCATGCCTCAGATGCCATGAGAGCCATGAATGGAGAGGTGAGGTCTCCTACCTGCAGAGGGCCCCTGTCTACATCTGCCACTTTCTCCATTCTTTCTGTTTTTCCTTCTGTCTGCTAGGGGCAGCGCGGCCATGAAGCCCCGCAGTGCCCACTCACAGGAGCGTGACTGCCTTCTGTTCTAGGGGGTGGAGGGCAACGGCAGACAGAGCCGGGCTGCCTGGGAGGCGACGACTGGTCCTGCATGAGGCCGAGAAGCCACCTGTGGATGGTTGACCTGCCCTGGGCTTAGGTAGTAGAGTCTGCAGACCTGTGGGCCTGGCCCGGAGAGGACCTCGTGAGTCTTCTGGGATGGACTCTGAAGCCTCAAACCAAGAGAGGTGTCTGTCTAGCTAGCCCTAATAGTCGGGCAGCTTAGAGGAGTGGGGAGGAGAACTCTGCCTGAGTTCAGTCAAGATGTAAGTAGTAGCAAGGGGGAAACACGGTGGATTCAGGACTTTTTGTGGGATTCCATTGCTCCTGATGAAGCCATTTTGGTGAAAGGAGCTTGTTCTGGAACGTGGCACCCAGAATCTGGTGCCCAGCAGGAATTTCTGGGCTCTTGCCCACCTGCCCATGCCCACTCTTCCCTCACCATTGCCTTGACTGACCGCCAACCCACCTTCCTTGTGTCTCCCCCCCACACCTAGTCCCTGGATGGTCGCCAGATCCGTGTGGACCATGCAGGCAAATCTGCCCGGGGCACCAGAGGAGGGGGTACCTTTGGGGCCCATGGTCGTGGTCGCAGCTACTCTAGAGGTAAGTGCAGAAATAAGGTTCTCAAGAGGTGAGGGAGGAGGGCCATCTCTGTTAGTGGCCTGTGTCTGGACAACTGTCAGTTAATCATTTCTATGTGCTTTAGGTGGTGGGGACCAGGGCTATGGGAGTGGCAGGTATGACAGTCGACCTGGAGGATATGGATATGGATATGGGCGATCCAGAGACTATAGTGGCAGGTGGGTAACTTGAGTGTGAAACTTATCTTGTACTCTACTATAGTAATTGCATGGTCATATAAATTAGGACATGGTGAGTGGTAATTATGCATGTTGATCATACTATGTTGGGTATTGTCTATTGGGTTAATACGAAATACAGTTTAGTATGTTTGTTGCATGAATGTGTGTTTTGCTTATCTTTATACATTTAAAGTTTGTACATTATGGTACAGACTATAAAATGTATGTATGGGGCCAGGGATTTAGCTCAGTGGTGCCACCACCTGTCTCGTAAGTGCAAGGACCTGAGTTCGATCCCCAGTACCAAAAAAAAAATTGAGGTTGTTTGCAAACATTGATTTAGGCCCGGGGATTTAGCTTAGTGGTTCCGCCACCTGCCTCAGAAGCACAAGGACCTGAGTTCAATCCCTGGTACCAAAAAAATGTGTGTATGGTTTCAGTGGTTGGGTTTTTTTGTTTCTTTTATTTTGAGACAGTCTTGCTATGTAGTTCAGGCTGGCTTTGAACTCAACAATCCTCCTGCCTCAGCTCCCCAAAGTGTTGGGATTACAGGTGTGCACCACCACGCCTGGCAGTTTTATCTGTGGTCTAGAATGCATTCTTGTCATTACAGTTGTGTTTTTTTCCCAGAAGCCAGGGTGGTTATGACCGCTATTCAGGAGGGAATTACAGAGACAATTATGACAACTGAGGAGCATGTACACATGACGTAAGTGATACCTGAATATTGGCACTGCAGACCTCTTCCCATTGGATGGACCCTGTCATGTTCTTCTCCCCTTTTATTCTGGCTGGATTGATCAACATTCTCCCTTCACATACCTCAACAGCCCACCCACCAAACCATTTCCAGGCTGCCCCTGCTCTTAGGTGCATGTCTGTGGGGTGGGGGTGGGGGTCTGAAAACCCATCTCCTATGACCCCCTACTCTTTACAGATGAAGAGATACTTGTATTATCCAGCCATCAGCATCTTTATCCACTCTGGGTGGTGAAAATGTCAGCCTGTTTCTCCCTGACATCACAATTTACCCCTTCTTACTGTTCTCAGATACACAAGGAATAACACTTCTGGTCCAGGATCGTCCTTCCAAATTGCTGTATAAAGATTTTTGGAGCTGCGCTGAAACTTCTGTTTTAGTATATTACCTATTTTTGAATTGAGCTCCCAAGGTACCTTGTTAAAGACCTTTTAGAAAGCTCGATGTGTTCAATTTCCCCCCCATTTAAAGACAAATTTCTGGGACATTTGTAGAGTATGGGGATTTTTTTTCTTTATTAAGTTTTTAGTTTGGACTCTCAGGATTATTGCTTCTGGCAAAAAAAAAAAAAATTGGCCAGACTGATTTTTTTTTAATTAACATGTATCTAGGGTCATTTTTAAAACTTGTACAAAATTTTTATCATGATTAGAAAATTTTTGAATGTACCTGTAAGCAGTCTGCATCAAAAATGATTGCCTAGAGCTGTTTTTTATTCAAGATCCACCATCATGAAAAGAGCTTCTTGAAAATGTTTGTGAATGTCATTTTTTTTTTTAATACTGGAAGAAAAAATATTCTTTTGTGTCTCATGTAGTGTTTAGAATGACCTTCAGAGCTGATTAAAAAGATGAAACCTGAACACAAATTGATACTGATAGTGCTTTTTCCTCGCTACAGTTTATAAATTTAAAATGGAGGCAGGTCAAGAAGAAGGAAGATTAACAGAATATTTAGTGGGAAGATGGGCAAGGACTGCTGGAAGGGTAGAGTCCTCATGCTTGGGATTGGTTTGGGTATATGTTGAGGCCTAGAGTGTAGCAGGTACAGGTAAAACTATCTTACTGGAGTTGGGTTTCTTGATGTGGTTTCTTGGTCTCATTTAATCAATGTTTGACTCTCCCTAGCCTCTGACCATTAGGTGAGCACCCTCTCATAGCAAAATTGTTCTGAGCTGGGCATGATGGCACACACCTGCAATCCCAGCACTTGGGAGGCTGAGGCAGGAGGATCACCATGAGTTTCATGCTAGTGTGGGCTGCATAGTGAGACCTTGCCTCAACCCCTCCCCCAAAAGATTGTCTTACAAACAGGAGCACCTGGGGCAGGGGATTTAGCTCAGTGGTTCCAGTGCCTGCCTTGCAAGCACAAGGTCCCGAGTCGATCCCTGGTACCAAAAAAAAAAAATGATGATGGGCTGGGGATTTAGCTCATTGGTTTTGCCGCCTGCTGCACAAATGTAAGGACCCAAATTCGATCCTCAGTGCCAAAAAAAAAACAAGAGCACCTGATCTCTAGACCCTGTCAAACAGTAACACTGATTCCCTCCCCTGAAGTCATAGGAGTTGGGTATGGAATTCATGTTCATGTAAGACATGACAAACCTGGTTTGAAAATAGGGTTGTAAGACCCCAGACTCCAGCACACCAGCTGTTTGACCTTTGACAGTCACTTAACCTTTCTATGTGGGTATTTTACATTTGCCATGGTTAGGCGAAGGCACACGAAGCCACAGAGGACAGTTGGCAGAGCTGAGGCATTGGGTTGCTCTGGGTGGGTCTTGGGTGGTAAGATGATGGTGGCCCTTTGTAGTCTCATTGTTTTGTGTCTAGATGCTCTTAGGTTTCCTACTGCTGACCCCCTTTCACCATGATTCTAGTGGCTATCTATATTAAGGCCCCATGGGTGTTACTTCTCCAGTAGTCCCAGTTTATAACAATCGTTAGGTCCATAGTAGCAGGTTGTAAGCTCCAGAATGGTATCCCAGTATTCATGGGACCTGATACCTGTACAGTTAGTCTTGGTCTTGGAGGCCTTTTCTTGGGTCCCAGAGGAGCCTTTCTCTCACCTGGATGGTCATGGATTTGCTTTGGCAGGTTGATGGAGACTCAAACTTAGGGGGCACTGTGGTGACCCCCACTAGGTGCCTTGGTCTGAGGAAAAGCATGTGCTGGGCCTTCGAGAAGCTAAGGCACTGGGAGCTGGTGGGAGGACCACTGTTACTACTCTAAGTGGTGGGACATCCCGTCCTTGTTTCAGGAGGGAAAGTGTTCCTCTTGCCTTCTGTGTACCTGTGGTAGCATCCTACAATCAACCCTCCAAAAAAACTCCTTAGGAATCAGAAAAGACCCAGGTAGCCTCACACACTGCAACTGGCTCTGCTTTCTAGATGTCAATAGATAAATTGCAGTTCAGCCATGGGAGGCCCAATCACTAACTTGGTTCTAAGGAAAAGGGCATAGAAAATGCACAGCAGTTTTCTTTTTAGTATATGTGCTGCTGAAGCAAGCACTACAGCAGTTTTCTTTTAAAGTGCTTGTTGGTCTGATTTGGCTTGGCCGACATCTCACAAAGGAATAGGGTTTTCGAGAAGCCTCAAACATTCAAAGATACCTTGAAAAATATTTTAAAGTCTGGAAAGATGTCGTTTTCAACTCCTGGATCTTGTCTGTACTTAAAGAGCCTATGGAAAATTTCTGTTGGCGCCAGGGTTCAAGCCCAGGGCTTTGTACATGCTAGGCAAGTACTTTACCACCAAGCTGCATCCCCCTTCCCCTTACTCCCTTTGAGCTCCAGAATAAACTACAGATGAATTTCCAAATCCCCATCTCATACAAGTCACTTTAGCGCAAGGTCCTGAGTGAGATACCTGGTACAAAAAAGAAAAATCGCTTTCAGGCCCTACTTCCAGCTTAATTTCAGCTGTTTCAGTTTCACCTTACATAAAATAGAAATGGCACCCATCTCCCAGAGGAGTTGGAAATACCAGATGCATGATGTTCGGAACAGGCCAGGTCTGTGACGCTTCCTCCACCCTCTGGCCCACATAGATTTGGAGGCTATAAAAAAACCAAAACCTGATTAAGTTGCTGTGAATATTGTGTCTATAAAACATGACCAGGGCCAGGGATTTAGCTCAGTGGTTCTGCCACCTGCCTTGCAAGCACAAGGTCCCCAATTTGATCCCCAGTATCAAAAGAAATGACCATAGCCAGTATTTTTTGCAATCACACCTGTTTGTAAGGGTGAAACCTGCCTTCCTCTTCCCAGCTGCATTCCTTTCTCCTTAACTAGCTGAGGCTCGCCCATGACCACCACCTGCTTCTGACTGGCTACACATAAGGCTTGCCTTGGAAATAGGATTAATAGTAATGAAGAGCTGTCTCAGATCCTGTGTTGAGGGGAATCTTTTTTTTTTTTTTTTTGGTACAGTGCCACTGAGCTAAATCCCTGGCTGAATTTTTTTTTTTATGGGTACATTTTAGACGTAATAACATTCATCTTAGGGAATTTGTACCAGTACATGATAATCTTGCTTATTTTTCCCCATTCCCCCCTTATGTACAAAGCTTTGTTTCCATTTCTCTTTTTTGGGTTGGTTGGTTTTTCTTTTTTGGTTTTTTTGTTTTGTTTTTGGTACCAGGGATCGAACTCGGGACCTTGTGCTTGCTAGCCCGGCGCCGGAACCACTGAGCTAAATCCCCGGCCCTTGAGTTTGCCAAACATGTTTTTTGGTTTTTTGAGACAAGGTCTTATGTAGTTCAGGCCAGCCTCTGAACTCATGGCAATCCTGCCTCAGCCTCCCCAAGTCCTGGGACTACAGGCGTGGGTCTCCATAGTGCTAAAAACAGTTCATGACATTTTAAATACATTGTCTTTTGGTGAGGCTGAGGGGGTCAAGCCCAGGACCTTAGTACATTCTAAGGTAAATACAACACTAAAACTGAGTTTGATCTCCAGCCCCCATTGTTTATGACATATGTCTTCATGTTACACTGAAGGCTGGAGATCAACACGACTCTTGCATTGTAAAATAAAAAGCACATTCTGCCCTGAGAAACTCGGAATCAAATGCAAGGCCTCACGCATGAAAGACAAGCACTCTAGCACTGTAAAATGTTCCCTTTAAAAATGTTCCCTCCAGTGCTGTAGCACTCAGGCCCTGTCTGAATGAGTTAACCCCCGGTGGTGAGAAACCATTTGGTAAAGGAGTGACCTGAGGCCTCTAGAAGCACGAGTTGTAACATCAGCCTTAGAATACAGAGTTCGTGGGACTTGGCTGCCTTGGAGATGGGTTTGTGCTCCATGATCCCCAAAGTGCACAGCATGGAACAAGACTTTGCTAGTTGTCTTACTAAAAGATAATTTATGTAATGATTTTCCTGTGTCTCCTAGGAGATTTAACTGGAACAAAAACCTTTACTTAGGGAATGTGCCTGCTGAGAAGGCACACTCACCTACTCATCACCCAGCACACTCCTAGCAGATAAACAATTTACGGTCATGGCTATGAATACTCACTTTGTAGAGGGTCGGGGATTTAGCTTTAAACAATTTACAGTCATGGCTGTGAATACTCACTTTGCAGAGGGTTGGGGATTTAGCTTAGTGGTTCTGCCGCCTGCCCCGCAAGCATAAGGACCCGAGTTCGATCCCCGGTACCAAAAAACAAAAAATACTCAATTTGTAAAATGAATAAATGCCTTATTCCCCACACACTTTTCAGTTTGTATGTGTTTTGTTTGGGTTTTTTTTTTTTCTTTTGAGATAGCATCTCACTATGTAGTTCAAGCTGGTCTTCAACAATGTGTTCTTCAGGCTGGCTTCCTCCTGCCTCAGCCTCCTGTGTGCACCACCATGTCTGGCTGGTTTTTTTTTTTTTTCCATTAAGCTCATTAGTACATTTTAGGTATACAATACAGTTATATTCATCATTGGGAACTTGTACCTTTACATGATGTGTCTTGGTTCTTATTTTTTCCCCATTCCCCTGCCCTCCCTTCAACTCCTCCACCGTATTTACAGAGACTTTGTTTCCATTTTTCCCTTTTCTCATATTTTTTCCTTTCCCTTCTTTCCTTTCCCCTACCCCTCCCACTTCCCCTACCCCTTTAGACCCTTTCTTCCTATTTCACATTATCAATTAAATATATTTTGATCCTTGTTTACATTCAGTTTCTCACAGCAGAGAAACTGGTATTTACACGTGTCCTATTTATTTCACTAATGGCCTCGATGTGCATCTATTTAGCTATAAATGTCTCTAGCTTCTCATTCTTTATGGCTGAGTAGTACTCCATTTTATTAAAAAACCACATTTTCTTTATCCAGTCTCCAGTTGATCGGCAATTGGGCTGTTTCCAAGCCTTAGCTATTAGCAACTGTGCTGCTATGAACATGGGTGCACATATATCACTGTGGTATGATTCTTTTGGGAAGATACCCAGCAGAGGAATAGCTGGGTCAAATGGGACCTCTAATACTAGGGGGGTTTTTTTTGGGGGGGGGTGGTACTGAGGATCGAACTCAGGACCTTGCACTTGCGAGGCAGGTGGTGGCACCACTGAGCTAAATCCCCTGCCTAATCCTAGTTGTTTGAGGTGTCTCCATATTGATTTCCACAGTGGTTGCACCAGTCTGCACTCCCACCAACAATGGAGAAGGGTCCCTTTTTCCCCACAGCCCCGCCAACATTTGTTACTGGTTGATTTCTTGATAGCAGCCATTCTTTCTGGGGTGAAGTGGAGTCTCAGTGTTGTTTTCATCTGCATCTCTCAAATGACCAGTGATGAACATTTTTTCATATGTTTATTTGCTGCTTTTACTTCTTTGTCTGAGAAATGTCTGTTCATTTCAGATGCCCATTTTTGAGTTGGGTCTTTATATTTGGGAGGTCTGATTTTTTTAAAGTTCTTTATATAGTCTAGATAGCAGTCCTGTGTCTGAGGAACAGCTGATAAAATTTTCCCATACTGTGGGTTGTCTCTTTACACTATTGGTGGTTTCTCTTGCAGTGCAGAAGCTTTTTTTTTTTTTGGTACCAGGGATCGAACTCGGATCCTTGCGTTTGCGCAGCAGGCGGCGAAACCACTGAGCTAAATCCCCAGCCCTCAGAAGCTTTTTAATAAGAGATCCCACTTGTTTGTGCTAGTTCCCTTGCTACTGAGGTTTTGTTCATAAAGTCTTTTCCTAGGCCAATGTCTTCAAGAGTTCTACCTAACTTATGTTCCACCAAGTTCAGTGTTTCTGTTTTAATATTTAGATCTTTAATCCACTTCGATTTTAGTTTAGTGCATGGTGGAAGATAAAGGTCTAGTTTTAATCTTTGGCAGGTTGAAATCCAGTTTTTCCAACGTAAAGAGGCTATCTTTCCTCCAGTGAGGATGGTTGGCTCCTTTGTCAAAAATGAGGTAGCAAAAAAAAAAAAAAAAATGAGGTGGCTGAGTATGTCTGGAGTTGTTTCTGCATCTTCTAATCTGTTCTACTGATCCTTGGTCTGTTTCTTTATTTATTTATTTATTTTTTGGTACCGGGGATCGAACTCAGGTCCTTGAGCTTGCAAGGCAGGCGGCAGAATCACTGAGCTAAATCCCCGGCCCCTTGGTCTGTTTCTTTGCCAGTACCATGCTGGGTCTGTTTCTTTGCCAGTACTGTGCTGTTTTTATCACAGTAGCTTTGTAGTATAGTTTCAAATTTGAAATTGTGATACCCCCTGCCATGTCTCTGTTGCCTAGAATTGCTTTTGCTATTCTAGGTCTCCTCTGGTTCCAAATGAATTTTCGGATTGCTTTCTCTAGTTCTGTAAAATATACTGTTGGAATTTTAATTGGGATTCATGCCCAGCTGTTTAAAATTTTACCCTCTTAATGTGTGGCTGATGAAAATAGTATACATGCTTCCTTTTGTGACTATGGTGGAAATGCTCATCTACTGTGCAGATCTTACAGTGTACCCTGTCAGTCATAGACATTGTGGCCGTTTTATCTCCAGGACTTGCTCATCTTAAAATTTATATCCTTTGACCACCATTTTCCCCATTCATCAGCCTCTGCTGATTGCTATTGTACTGTTTCATTTTTATTTTTTGAGACAGAATCTTGTAGCTCAGGCTGGCTTCAAACTCACAGTATAGCCAAGATTGACCTCAAATTTGTGATCTTCTTGCATCAGCCTCTTGAATGTTGAGGTTTAAAGGTGTATGCCACCACACCCAGCTAACATTTTTGGATTGGACAGTTGTCTTAATGTGACTGGCTTATTTTACTTAAGATGTAATATAGGTTCATGCATTTTCTATGTGGCACACTTTACTTTTTCTATGTGGCTAAATATGAGCCAGGTGTGGTGCCACATGTCTGTAATCTCAACACGTAGGAGGCTGAGGCAGGAGGATTGCCGAGAGTTCGAGGCCAGTCTGGGCTACATAGACCCTGTCTCAGGAAAAAAAAACAAGAAAAGTGACTATGAGTTGAGCATGGTGATATACACGTGTAATCCCAGTACTCAGGAGACTGAGGCAGGAGGATCACCATGAATTTGAGGCCAGCCTGGACTACATAGTAAGACCTGGTCTCAAAAAAAAAGATTGTGTACCACATTTAGCCATTCATCTGTTGTGGACATTCTAGGGAGTTTTTTGTAATGTGTTTTGATTTTGTTTTTATATAGGGGGAATACTGGGGATTGAACTGAGTCTTCACTCTGAGCCACAATCTCAGCCCCTTTATTTTTTTATTATTATTATTTTTTTTTTTTTGGTACCAGGGATCGAACTCAGGTCCTTGTGCTTGCGAAGCAGGTGGCAAAACCACTGAGCTAAATCCCCAGCCCCTTTTTTATTTTAAAACAGGTTCTCATTAAGTCACTAAGTTGCCCTGCCTGGTATTGAATTTGTAATCCTGCCTCCGTATGAGAGTACTGGGATTCTAGGAGTGTGTCAACATGCCCAGCTCCTTTTTTATGTCTTGGTTTTTGTGAATAATGCTACAATAAAAATGGGAGGGTGGATACCTTTTTGAGATACAGATTTCCATGTACCTTTTTTTTTTTTTGAGACAGGGTCTCATTATGTAACCCAGATTGGCCTCGAACTCTCAGCAAACCTCCTCCCTCAGCCTCCCAAGTGCTGGGATCATAGGCGTGTGCCACCACATCTGGCTCCATGTACTTTGGAATTATTCCTTAAATAGAGTTGCTGGATCCTATCATAATTACATTTTTTTATTTTGTTGTGGGAGGGTGAGACAGGATCTGGCTATGGTCCTGAACTCCTGGGTTTGAGGTCCTTTTTTTGGTCACTTCTGGGAATATTTTTATTTCTCCTTCGCCTGGAAGAATGATTTTTTGCAAGTGATCCTCTTGTTTCAGCTTCCCGAGTAGTTGGGATTATAGGCATATACCATGAGTAGCAGTAGTTCTACTCTTAATGTTTTGAAGAACCTCCATACTGGTTGTCCCAATGGCTATCCAATTTACATTCCCACCAGCAGTGCATGTTTCTTCATGAACTCTGCAATCCTCCTGCCTCAGCCTCCTGAGTGCTGAGATTACAGGCATGTGACACCAGACCTGGCATGACTTTTTTTTTTTCTGGCAGGGCTGGGGATTGAATACAGGACCTTATGTGGGCTAGGCAAGTCTGCTCTACCAGTAAGCTATACCTCCAGCCTTTTGTAAATTTTATTTTGAGACTGGATCTCTGTAAGTTGCCCAGGCTAGCCTTGAACTGATCCTTCTGCCTCAGCCTACTGAGTAGAAGTGATCTTCCTGCCTCAGCCTCCTGAGTGCTAGGATCTCAGCCCTGTGCCACCAGGCCTGCCGTGTTTTGATTTTTAAAAATTGGTAATAGGGATTGAATCTAGACCCTTGCATATACTAGGCAAGTATTCTGCCACAGAGCTACACCCCTTTTTAAATTTTATCTTTATTTTTTGCTTTTAAAAACTCAAATTTAGCTGGGCATGGTAGCGCACATCTGTAATTCCAGCACTCAGCAGGCTGAGACAGGAGGATTGCCACCAGTTTGAGGCCAGCTTGGGCTACATGAGTTGAAAGCCAGGCTGAACTACATAGCGAGACCCTGTCTCAAATAAACAACAAAAAAAATCATTTATGTTTTACTGTTAAGAACACAGACGCTTCTGTTTTTCTTTCAAATGAGTGGGTTGAAGGGCCGGGGATTTAGCTCAGTGGTTTCGCCACCTGCTGCGCAAGTACAAGGACCTGAGTTCGATCCCCGGTACCAAAAAAAAAAAAAAAAAAAAAAAGAGTGGATTGAAGAGCTGAGAAGGCCACACTGCCTGGGCCTCCTCCAGGGGGATCTTCTCAGTCCTGGCCCAGGTACCCCAGGTCTGGGTTTTGGGGTCTTGGGAGACCATGCAGAGCCAGGCCTCAGTGGGGGGCAGGAAGAGTGAGGCTCAGGAAGGGCCACGTGGGCAGCCCTAATTTGATTTTGAAGATAGGGGCTTGCTAAATTGCCTGGGCTGTCCTTGATCTTGAGATCTTTATGTCTCAGTCTCCCATGCTTTTTGTTTGTTTGTTTGAGTTTTTGGTTTGGTTTTTTTTGTTGTTGTTTTGGTTTTGGTTTTGGTTTTGGTTTTTGAGACAGTCTGGCCATGTAGCCCAGGCTGGCCTCGAACTCAAAGTGATCTTCCTGAGTGCTAGGATCACAGCTGTGTGCCACCATGCCTGGCCTGTATTTTGACTTTTTTTTGGCACCAGAGATCGAACTCAGGACCTTCCACTTGTGAGGCAGGCCGCAGAACCACTGAGCTAAATCCCCGGCCCTTATTTTGACTTTTTGATGCTAGCTATCTTTTTTTTTTTTTCTGATGGTAGTGAAGATTGAACCCAAGGCCTTCAAAATGGTCTTTATCCCCAGGCTTTGTTTATGTTGAGACAGGGTCTTGCTAGGTCTAAATTGCCCAGGCTGAGCTAGAATTTGAGATCCTCCTGCCTCAACCTCCTAGAGTGCCGAGATTATAGGTGTGTGCTTATATCCCTGGCTGCTAGAAGTCATTTTAACCAGTGTGCAGGTGTACCTCATCAGGGATTTGATTTGCATTTCCATGATGATTAGAGATGTTGACCATCTTTTCATTTACCTTTTGGCCATTTGTATGTGTTTGGAGGAGTGTGTTTTCAGGTCCTTTTTCTTTGTTTTGCTATTGAGTTACATGAGTTATATATATTTCGCATATTAACCCTTTATCAGATAAATTGTTTGAAAATATTTACTCACAATCTATTTGGTTTTTCATGTGTGGGTTGTTTTCTTTGTTGTGTAGAAACTAGGTTGACATTGTCCCACTTGATTATTTTTACTTTCATTTCCTGTGCTTTGGGCATCATATTCAAAAAAATCATTGCCAAGACCAATGGCAAAGAGCATTTGGACTTTTTTCCTCTAAGAATTTTATTAAAGGCTTCAAATCTTATGTTCAAGTCTTTAATCCATTTTGCATCAGATTTTGTATATGATACTTAATAAATGTCCAATTTGATTATTTTGCATGTGGATATCTGGTTTTGAACACTTAATTGAAGAGGCTGTTCTTTCCCCATTGTGGGTGGGGTTTTTTGGTGGGGGGGGGGCTTTCCGATCAGTACCAGGGATCAAACTCAGGACCTGTTCTTTCCAGATGCCACAGAGCTACATCTCTGACCTTCCCCATTGTGTTCTTGGAGCTGTAGTCAAAGACTGACTTTTCGCTGGGCATGGTGGCACACGCATATAATCCCAGCACTTTGGGAAGCTGAGGTGGGAGGATAGCAAGTTTGAGCCCAGCCTGAGCAATTTATCAATTTAGCAAAATCCTTTCCAAAAAAAAAAAAAAAGATTTGGATATAACCCAGTGTGAAGGCCCTGAGTTCAATCCCCTACTACAGCCAAAAAAAATTTTTTTGATGGGGGCTGGCAGTGTAGCTCAGTGTAGAGGACATGCTTAGCCTGCACAAGGCCCTGGGTTTGATCCACAGCCCCATGCCAAGAAGGGTCAATTATGTTGGCCATTATTCCAGGGCTCTGCTCCATTGTGCTTAGTGTCTGTTTTTATGCCAGTACCATACATTTTTATTACTGTCGCTTTGTTTGGTGCTTTGAGACAGGGTCTCACTATGTAGTACAGGCTGGCCTTGAACTCAGCAATCCTCCTGTCTCAGCCTCTGAAGTCCTGGGATTACAGGTGTGTGCCACCATGCCTGGCTACTATAAGCTTTGTAATCAATTTAAAATCAGCAAGTGTGGTGCCTCCAACTTTGTTTTTTCTCTAATAATTTGGCTATTCAAGTTTTTATGTAGATCTATAGAAATGTTTAAATTTTTTCCTATTTCTGTAAAAAGTTCTATCAGGTTCTTGATAGGCATTGCATTGAGCCTTTAGATTGCTTTGGTGGTATGGATAGTTTAACAATATAAAGTCTTCCAGTCCATGAACACAGAATGTCTTTACATTCACTTGCGTCTCCTTTAATCTCACTCATCAGTGTTATGTAATTGTCAATGTACAAGTTTTTCACTCCTTGGCTGAGTCCAGTTTTTATGTATTCTATCTTATTTATCTGTGGTGCTGGGGGTCAAACCCAGGGTCTCACACCTAGTAGGTGAGTTTATTTTATTTTATTTTATTTTTGGTACCGGGGATTGAACTCAGGACCTTGGGCTTGCAAGGCATGTGCCGGAACCACTGAGCTAAATCCCCAGCCCCCCCCCTTTTTAATGCTATTGTAAACTGAATTGTTTTCTGTTCTGTTGAGCAGGGGAGGTTGCTGGTGATGGATCACAGGGCCTCCTTCACACATGTTCAGCATGTACTCTGCCACTGAGCTGCACCCCCAGCACTGGAATTATTTCCTTAATTTGCTTTCCAGACAATTCATTGTTAGTGTATAGGGCCAACTAAGTTTATAGGGTGATTTGACTGATTGATTGAACCCAGGTCCTTGCACATGCTAGACAAGTACTGTATACTGAGCTACACTCTCGGCAATCCTCCTGCCTCAGCTTCCTCTGTGCAGATGGCACAGGTATGTGCCACCATGCCCAGCTAGATTTAGGATTTAATTCCAGGGATGTACAGAGGGGAGACAGAGCAATGTTGTCAGTACTGCTGGATGGTTACCAGGGAATGGTGGTTTCTGGTGTCCAGGATAAGAAACAGTCTGGTTAAACTTCTTTGTTTTTTTGCAGGGGGGTAGTCCTGAGGATCAAACTCAGGACCTTGCACTTGCAAAGCAGGCGCAGTGCCACTGAGCTAAATCTCTGGCCCGATAACACATCTGAATTCCTTTTTCCATCCCCTTTCTCTCCCTTCCCTCCCCTTTCCCTCCATCTCTTGAGCTCTTTCACATACTTCCTATTGTCTGTCTTTTATTTTGCTCTTTATATTTTGGGTTTTTCATATGAGATACCATGTAATACTTAAGCTTGTGTGTGTGAGTTATTTAACATTATGCTCTGAAGGTGCATCCATTTTGCTGCAAAACAAGTTCATCCTGTGTGGCAGAGTAGTGCTCCATTGTGTGTAAATACCACTCTTTTTTTTTAATACCACTCTTTCTTTATCTAATCATCTGTTAATGAACATATAGGCCACTTCCAAGATTAAGCTATTATGAATTGTGCTGCTATAAACATAACTTTTCCAAAAGGATTGTCATACTTGCCTTCTTAGGATTGTAACAGTTACATAAGATCAATGTAGTAAGTGTTCAGTAAATGCAAGCTGTCACCACAGCCTATAAATGTGAGATGTGGTTCGGTGTACTAACAGAAAAATGAGAAAAGTATCAAGGCCTGTACTCATTTTGTGTAAAATTGCTGGTGATTGATCCAACCCTGGGCCTGGTCTTTCCCATCCCCACAGTGTGGGCCCGAATTCCTTACCCAATGAATTGAGTTTGAGCATGGCCAAGGTCCTACCCCATAAAGTGATTTCTCTGCTCTGAGCCAGTCACTCAGAGGCTCATCTTCTACCCTTTTCTTTTCTTTCTTTCTTTCTTTGTTTTGTTTTATTTTATTTATTTATTTATTTATTTATTTATTTATTTTGAGACAGGGTCTCGCTTTGTAGTTCAGGCTGGCTCTGAATTCACTATGTAGCCTGGGCTGGCCTTGAACTCCTGGCAATCCTCCTACCTCAGCCTCCCAAGTGCTGGGATTACAGGCGTGCACCACCAGGCTGGCTCACTTTCTCTCTCTCTCTCTCTGTACTGGGGATTGAACCCAAGGCCTTCACACTGAACTACATTCCAGCCTTTTCAGTTTTTTATTTTGAGTCAGGATCTTGCTAAATGTCCAAGCTGGGCTCAAACTTTCAATCCCCCTGCCTTAGCCTCCCAAGGAGCTGGGATTATAAATGTGTGCCGCTGTGCCATTTTTTTTTTTTTTGAAACAGGATCTCACTATGTCATCCAGGCTAGCCTGAACTCTTGATGCTCTTGCCTCAGCTTCCTGAGTGCTAGAATTGTAGGTGTGTGGCCACACCCAGCCACTTTATTCTTTCACACTCAGCAATGTAGAGCTTTTCATATATCTGGCTTCTTCCTTTCTTCTCCCCTTCCCCTTCCTTCACTCCTTCAGTTTCTTTCCCTATTGCGGATGGACCCAGGCCCTCTTACGCACTAGGCAAGCACCTTACCGCTGACCCACACCCTCGGCCCTCTGCTTCCTCTTTATTCCAGTTCCATCTCAAATTTCTCACCCCTCCGCCAAGTTTTGCAACACTAAGTACAGCATCTGAAATTATTTTGATTGATCTTGACAGCCAGCATGGCAGCTCCATGAGAACAGAGACCATTTCATCTGAGTTACTGCTTGCGCCCAGAAGTGGCTGACGAAATCCCTCCTCGAAGGCTGGCTCCTTATTTCCACATGCAATGGTCCTTTGAGGTTTTGCCCATCTGCAGGAATCTTGGTTCTGACTGAGACTATGAATGGTTTTCACCATGTAGACCTCGAGATTATGAGAGCTTTGGCTTCAAAGGCAAGCATTTTCCCATCAGGAGATGCTGAACTCTGAATCAGGACCCCACATCCTAACTTGCACCTGCCCCATTTCGGGGGAAACTCCAGAGATAAGTGAATGAGGATGCAGTGTCTCTACCCCAGTGACAGCTCAGCCCTGTGGCTCCACCCATTTTACTAAACTTGGTTCTCCACAGACACCTAGCCTTTCCCTCATGTCCCACTTTGTCCCCTGAAATTAGGGCTCCAACTTCAGATTTCAAGTCAGCTTGTGCTAGTCATGAAAAGCAGACGGCCAATGTGGTCCAGTGCTTTCCTTTGTTTTTTTTTTTTTCCTTTGGTACCGGGAATCAAAACTCAGGGACTCACACTTGCCAGGCAGAGCTGTGCCACTGAGCTACGTTCCCAGCTCTTCCTTTGCATTTCTAAATTCTGGGAGGCCAAACAGGCAGGATGTACAAGAAGGAAGGGTGAGCCAGGCATGGTAGCGCACGCCGGGGTCTGGGCCCTTGGGAGGCTGAGTAGGAGGCTTTTGAGCTCGAGGCCAACCTGGGCTACATAGAGAGCTAAAGACTGGCCTGGACTACATAAAGAGAGCCTGTCTCCTAAAAAATAGAAGGAAGAATGAGTCTAGATAGACTGAGTCACAGACAGGTTATATGACTTGTTTGAGACTATACAGCTCATGGTTGTCAGAGCCTCTGCCAGTGTCCAAATCACACTATCTTGTGAAATGTACCACTTCTTGGAGTAGTAAACATGTCCACACAGCAGCTGGTGCATCAATGACTAATTCATAATTAAAACAACCTTATTGTTAGATTGTGCTGATATCTTATAGCCTTATAAGAGGTTTTAGGCCAGGTGTGGTAATCCATGCCTGTGATCTTAGCACTCAGGAGGCTGACACAGGATTGCCAGGAGTTTGAGGCCAGCCTGGGCTACATAGTGAGATCCTGTCTCAAACAAAACAAAACAAAAAAGAGTTTTTAAAAATAATTTTTGAAAATGAAATATAAGAATATTGTCAAAACAACAACAAAAGAATTCTAGCAGTAAGAATATAAGAGGAAGCTATTACACCTTGAATTTCAACCTTGTAAATTCTGTTTATTCTATTTGAGATGCAGCTTCCAGTTGGAATTGAAATAAAGATGATTTGGATAGCTTCCTAGGATGCAAGCCCCAAAGCCGTTTGATTATGTCTTCTGCCTCCAAACACTCAATCCTTGGTTTCCTGGAGACGTGCAAGTCCAACCACCTCCAGTCCATTCCTGCATATGGACTCTTCTCATCACAGAGCTGTCCAATGGCCAATCAGTCACTCTAAAAACTAGAGAACCAGCTGGGCATGGTGGCAAACACCTTTGGTGGGAAGCTGAGGTAGGAGGATCACTGAGAGTTCATGCCAGGGTGGGCTACATGGTGAGTACAAGGCCAGTCTGGACTACATAGCGAGACCCTGTCTCAAAACAACAAAGCAAACAAAAAACACTACAGAACCTTCTAGGGGTGTCTGCATGTGCGGTTAAATTTATTTTGTTTTTTTGAGACGGGCTCACTATGTAACCCAGACTGGCCTCAAAACTCATAGTGATCCTCCTGCCTCAGCCTCCGGAGTGTTGGAGTTACAGGTGTGCCCCACCATGCACTGCTTCATAGTATTAAATTTTATTTTATTTTTTGGTACCAGGGATTGAACTCAGGACCTTGCGCTTGCAAGGCAGGCAGTGGAACCACTGAGCTAAATCCCCAGCCCTCTTTTTTTGCTTAAGTTTTATTCTGTTCAAGTTTAGCTTTGCGAAGATTAAGCAATCTACTTTTTTTTTTTTTTGCGTTACCGGGGATCGAACTCAGGACCTTGCACTTGCGATGCAGCCACGGTGTCAGTGAACTAAATCCCCGGCCCAAGTCTACACTTTTTCGCAAGAAAATTGTATCTGTGATTTCTAGTAAGTGATTTGGAGACTTCATCCCTATCCCTGGATACTATGATCCCTGAACATTATCCCTACGAATACAAAAAGTGTCACAATGGAGTGGGTAGAACTCAAGGGGTGGAGCCTCCATCCATGTGCCGGAAGCTAACTGTCCCTGCGCCTGCGAGATTCCCAAGCCCTGGGAAGTATTCTATCGATTCACTCCGCTCTGCAGCGCGTTCTGGCAGCAGGCGGCCATCTTGCCTGGAGCCTGAGAAAGGGAGAAGAGACGGAAGGAACAGGAGACACTGGTCTCAGGGCCGCCCCGGAGGCCTCAAGAGCCAGAGGCAGCCCCGGAGGTGGTCCTCGATCCTGGGCTATGCTCTTGGACTCAAGAACGGAAGGCGGAGGGCAGCGGGGGCAAGATGGGTGGGGAACGTCAAACTGGGACTGCTAGGCGGGGGAGGAGCGTTGCTATGGTGATCAGGGAGTGGGTGGGTCAGGTCTGAATAGCTCCTGTGAGTCACCCGGGCGCTGCCCTGGAAGGGCCGGGCTGGGGTGATGACCATGGTAACAACCCGGTGGGATTTCACACGTTCCCGGCGTGGAGGGATTTGGTGTCTATGGCAACGACCACCTGGTGGAAGGGGCGGAACCCTTCGCTTGGGACGCTGACATTCCAAGCCCTTGTCCTGCAGGCTTCCGCGGGCGGAAGTGCCAGAGGAGGAGGAAGCCAGGGAATGGCCGCGGTGTGGCAGCAAGTCTTAGCAGTGGATGCGAGGTGAGACGTGGGTTCGGAGCCCTTGGGAGGGGAACTTACTGTGGTGCATGCGCAATGGCAATAAATGAGGCTGGGCAGACAACTTGCCCTAATGTGCTGAGTGGGCAGGCTGGAGATGAGCATGCGCGGTCAGCAGGATGTGGAGTCTTACCTGCAGAAATATGGCCCTGCTGGAGAGGGTTCCGAAGAGTATGCTGGGAAAATGCGGGCAGATGTGGGCAAACGCAAAAGAAGCTGCTTTTGGTCGAGCAGGGTGGTGCTTAGCCTGGCAATTTCCTACCCCTACTATTGCTCCCCACTCCTTTTCCTACTACCATCACTACCCCAGTTTGACCCCATTGCCACCTATACTAACCTGCACCATTGCCCCATACTGACCTCTGACCTCCATAGTCATGCCAGTCTGATATCTACCACCATGCTAGACTGACCCTTGTTACTGTTTGCACTGCCATCCCATACCGACCCCAAAAGAGCTGCAGACTGACTCTTGTTCCATACTAACATTATAACTCCGGGTATTACTGCAGAATGACACCCATCACAGCACCAGAAGGAACCCCCAACACTACTATCAATCACTCTTGCCACCCTGACTCCACTCACTGCCACACACCTCATTTCTCTCACCCTATGCCCGGACCTGATTGATTTCTTCTGTCCCGTGCCTGCTGCCCACCCTGCCTCCTGAATCTGCAGATACAACGCATACCGCACACCAACGTTTCCACAGTTTCGGACCCAGTATATCCGCCGGCGCAGCCAGCTGCTGCGGGAGAATGCCAAGGCTGGGCACCCCCCAGCACTGCGGCGGCAGTACCTGAGGCTTCGAGGCCAACTGCTGGGCCAGCGTTACGGGCCCCTCTCTGAGCCAGGCAGTGCTCGTGCCTATAGCAACAGCATCATCCGAAGCAGCCGGACCACTCTGGACCGCATGGAGGTGAGCTCCTGACCACAACCACCCACTGCCGTGCATGGCCAGCCTCAGCAGGCCTCCACACATTCAGTGCCAGTGTTTCAAGCACCTGTGCTGGCGAGCCACTGTTCCTGGCACAGGGGGTCAGTAGAGGACAAAAAGATATACTACACCAACTGTGTCAGCAGACAGACAATAAACATGACAAAAAACAAAACAAAAAAAGAGGAAACTGGGCGTGGTTGTGCATGCCTGTAATCCCAGCACTGGGGAGGCTGAGACAGGAGGATTGCCACAAGTTTGAGGCCAGCCTGGACTACATAGCGAGACCCTGTCTCAAAAAAAAAAAAAAAAAAAAGGATAGCAAGCGCAAGGTCCTAAGTTCGATCCCCGGTACCAAAAAAAAGGACAAGGGCCAGGGATTTAGCTCAGTGGTGCTAAATCCACCTGCCTCACAAGCGCAAGGTCCTGAGTTCAATCCCCGGTACTAAAAAAAAAAAGGACATTAAACATGAGAAACGGCCAAATAACCACATTGATAGCTACCATGCTGGGTAGTGAGAAGTGCTAAGATGGAAAAATAAAGCAGAGTTGGGAGAGAAAGGAGCCTGTGTGTGTGGCAGGGATGTAGCTCAGTGGCAGGGCACTTGCCTAGCATGTGTGAGGTCCTGGGTTCCATCCCTAGTACCACACACACAAAGGACTAGTGTGGGGGCAGAGGGAAGCTATGGGGATGTCAGGCCACTGCTCTGCAGAGTACGAGACCTGAATAAAGTGAGACTAATGTGGCACTCGGCAGGCAGACCAAGGAAGAGAGTGGCACTCAGAGTTGAAAGGAAAGGCAGGCATATTTGCTAGCGAGCCCAGTGGAAGTCACCTTCCACAGTCTGAGCCCCGTTTCTAAGTTTCTTTTCCTTTTTATCTTGCTCTTTAGTCAGGGCAGGAAAACAGAATTTTACAGAAGCGGAACTTAGCAAAGGGAGGGAGGTGGAGGCAAATGTTGCTTTTACAGTTTATCTTTAAGACATAGGGAGGTTCAGGCTGCTGTTGTTTCAGCAGTTTATCTTTCGGACACAGTGACCTTTGTGGATCTAGCAGGAGGGGCAAAGCCTTGAGACTGTCAGCCTTGAGACCGCCAGTGTCTCTCAAGCTTTGAGACTGTTAGTCTCTCTTTGTCTTTTGTGTTTTTCCATTTCAAGACAGCTGAGAGTTTTCTAGATGAGAGTGTTCATCCTTTGTACAGTGAACAAAGTGCTCAGTATGTGTTGAGTAAGTGTGGAGCAGGGCAAGGGTAGGGGGGCCAGTGAAAAAGCCACTGCAGCAGCGCAGGTCAGCAATAACGGTGGTGGCAGAGGACAGGTGTGATGAGAAGGGATCAAGTTCTGGATATATTTTTGTTTTTGTTTTTGTTTTTGGTACCGGGGATCGAACTCAGGTCCTTGCCCTCGAGCAGCAGGCGTCGAAACCACTGAGCTAAATCCCCAGCCCTTCTGGATATATTTTGAAGGCTCCAGATCTCAAAGGTTCTCAGGAGCTGTTTTTGGTTTTTTGTTTTGGGTTTTTTTTTTTTTGTACTGGGGATCGAACTCAGGCCCTTGTGCTTGCAAGGCAGGCGGCAGCACCACTGAGCTAAATCCCCGGCCCTGTTTCTGGTTTTTTTGAGATAGGGTCTCCCTGTGTAGTTCCAGCTGGCATTGGATTCATTATGTAGCCCAGGCTGGCCTCAAACTTGCTGTGACCTTCCTGTCTCAGCCTCCAGAGTGCTGGGATTACAGGCATGCACCACTACACCAGGCTCAGGAGCTATTTTTAATTTGCACCCACCCTGAGCCTCTCTCTTGCAGGACTTTGAGGATGATCCTCGAGCCCTGGGGGCCCGTGGGCACCGCCGTTCTGTCAGCCGTGGATCCTACCAGCTGCAGGCCCAGATGAACCGTGCAGTCTACGAAGACAGGTATGCAACAGAGACAGACAAGGGTGGCAGTTGTTGAGAGGGACCCGGGGGCATGGTGGGCTGAATGCCTGTACCTGTCTCCTGTCACCCCTCTGCTTCGGGCCAAGGCCTCCTGGCAGCGTGGTACCCACGTCAGCAGCTGAGGCGAGTCGAGCCATGGCCGGGGACACGTCGCTGAGTGAGAACTACGCCTTTGCTGGCATGTACCATGTTTTTGATCAGCACGTGGATGAGGCAGGTAAGCCGGTTGGCAGCAGGTCCTATCACTAAACATTTATCTAGACAACTGCCCAAGGTGTCCTTTTCAGAGTGCAGGACCACTGGCAGGCCTCTGAAGGAAGACTTACCACCCACAGCGCCTTAGGCAAATCCAGAAGCCCCCTACAAAATGCTCTGCAGTCTCAGTACTTTAGGTACTGGAAAGGGCTTCCTTGGAAACTCAGAGGAGCACTTTGCAGTAGGCTGCCTGGGTTCGTGAGTCCCTTGGAAGGATTCAAAGCCTCTGCTGATGAGAAATCCCACCACAGAGGGCAGATATAGTGGGCTATACAGTGTCAGAGAGACCTAGCAACTGTAAAGCGCTAGCTAGCTAAGACAGCAGGAGCTTTGTGCATTGCAGAAGACTTTTGGAGTCCTCAAAGTGCCTGCTGAGATCTGGGGAGCATTTTGGCAGAGGGCCGTCTGAGGTTATGATTGCCAAGAAAAGCCCTTTGCTGAGGCCAGAGCTGTTTATACAAAACATGGCGAGAGCGTGCTGATTCCCACAAATGGCTCCTTGCCATTGCAGTCCCGAGGGTGCGCTTTGCCAATGACGACCGGCACCGCCTGGCCTGCTGCTCACTGGATGGCAGCATCTCCCTGTGCCAGCTGGTGCCCGCCCCACCCACCGTCCTCCAAGTGCTGCGGGGCCACACCCGGGGCGTCTCCGACTTCGCTTGGTCCCTCTCCAATGACATCCTTGTGTCCACCTCACTGGATGCTACCATGCGCATCTGGGCCTCTGAGGACGGCCGCTGCATCCGGGAGATCCCTGACCCTGATAGCGCCGAGCTGCTCTGCTGCACCTTCCAGCCCATCAACAACAACCTCACTGTGGTCAGGCTCCAGGGCGCCCACTCACCATGGGGCTTGAGGGCTGTGGGAGGGCACTGGGTATAAGGCCTAGGACCCTCCAGTCCCTTCATAGTAGTCTTTTTTTTCTTTTTTTTTTTTTTTTGGTTCTGGGGATCAAACTCAGGACCTTGCGCTTGCGAGGCAGGTGGCGGAACCACTGAGCTAAATCCCCATCCCCCTTCATAGTAGTCTTGCTGGTGTTGGTCTCAAAGGGAAGGAGTCCAGAGAAGGGGGGAGACAGCGTAGTGCATGGTCTTCAATGGCTTTGCTGGGTAGACTCAGAGGGGCCAGACTGGGGCTGGGGTCATGGCTCTGGGACCCCTTTGGTCCCATCAGCCAGAGTCCTACAGTTGTCCACCTGCAGGGGCTGCTGCTGGGAAGCAAGATAATGAGACTGCAAGCTCGTCCATCTGTTAGTGGCAGTCCCACCATGATCACACTCCAAGATAGACTGATCATAGGGCAGGGAAGACCATGGAAAGTCTGGGCTGGAAGCTGGCTGAGCATGAGCTAGAGCTCAGCACCTTTCTCCGTTCAGGGCAGCAGCCTCAGAGTCTCCACAAAGGAGTTGTCAGGGTGTAGGAAAAGCCGTTCGGTTATCATGGGGATTGTACAGTGGTTTTCAGGTTGGCCAAGGGGTGGGTGACATGGCTCTGAGACCTCTTTTTTCCTGGGAGCAGCTGTCCTACTTTGGGCAGATTATAAGAGGGGCTGGCTAGGGAGCAAGGTAGATGCCTTTGGTCATCTCTCCCCCTGTCGCAGCCCGACCATGGTCAGACTCCAGAAGGAATTAGCTGGGTGTAGGATGAGGGTGCACGCATTCTCCCTGCAGGTGGGGAATGCCAAGCACAACGTGCACGTCATGAACATCTCCACTGGTAAGAAAGTGAAGGGTGGCTCCAGCAAGCTGACGGGCCGTGTCCTGGCTCTGTCTTTCGATGCCCCTGGCCGGCTGCTCTGGGCAGGCGATGACCGTGGGAGTGTCTTCTCCTTCCTCTTCGACATGGCCACAGGTAGGCAGGCCACAGCCCTGCATATAGGTGATGTCCCTCTATCCCAGGGTTCAGGCCTCATGCTCACCTCTGCCTTCCACTGCCACAGGGAAGCTGACCAAAGCCAAGCGGCTGGTGGTGCATGAAGGCAGCCCGGTGACCAGCATCTCTGCCCGCTCTTGGGTTAGTCGCGAGGCTCGGGACCCCTCGCTGCTCATCAATGCTTGCCTCAACAAGCTGCTCCTCTACAGGTGAGCCCTTGCCATCACTGCCGCCCACCCGGGGAGGGAGGGCTGCCTCCTCCGCCAGGCTGGTCCAAGAGCCTGTCTCCAATAGTAGGATGATGATGAGACTAGAGATGTAATTCAGTCTTGCCTATCATGTGCAAGGCCCAGGATCCACCCCTAGTATTGCAACTAATAATAATAATAACAACAGTAATGCCCCAAGGTGATGGCACTAAGGCCAGTAGCAGCAATAAGAATGACAGTGCCAGCGAGTACCTGTACAGCAGTTGGCGTGCTGTGGACAGGCCCTGTTCAGATCACTTTCTGTGTGTCACCTTGTTTAGTCCTCATACCAACCTGTGATGTAGGTACTGTTGTTATTTCCATTTTACAGTTAAGCAGACCAAGGTCTTGGGCTGGGGTGTGGCTCAGTGGTAGAGTGCTTGCCTAGCATTGCAAGGCCCTGGGTTTGATGGCCAGAACTATTAAAAAAAAAGCCATGGTCTCCTTGTAGCAGAAGCCTGTTTTGTTTCTTCATTTATTTTTTTGGTGACTACTAAGCTAAGTCCTGGCTCTTCATTTATTTAGTTGTAGTGCTGAGTATTGAACCCAGGGCCGTGAGCATGCAGCATATGCTCTATCTACGGAGCTACATCCCCTTTGTTTGTTTGTTAGAGACAGGATCTCACTGTCATGAACTCTATGTAACTTTACCAAGCTGGCAGCAGACTTGGAATCCTCATGCCTCAGCC